>NW_022708971.1:288546-309251 GCF_011630105.1 Anneissia japonica | reverse complement strand
TATATAAGCTGTGCAACTTATGCAAGCATATAAAACTTTTAATTGTTTTTCTCGATTATGTTACAAATGCCAATACTTCAAAGACCAACTGCTAATTATGAAATAATATCCCCAATAAAAGTTATATACCATTTCAAGCTACTTAACTATAGATACATTTTTTGTAATTTTCTGACTTTGTCCCGGTTTTTTGGAAACATGTCAAGTGTTTCAGTGATACATACTCTCTCTTCAGATGCGCCTGAATGTCTCGTGACGATTTTCGGTACTCCGGTGGAATGTTCCTCATTATCTCCAACGCCTCGTTGATCTTCCTCAACATCTCATAATTCTCCCTCCCACGGATCTGGAAAAAACAAAATACACATACTTGATAGGGATTCTACACAACATTTTACCCTCTACAGTTAAAAACAAACAATAAAAAAATGTTTTAGGCCAGAAAAAGACACTTTGTAATGGCCTGAGTATCAGAAATGGCATGACATATTAAACGTGTAGCATCTTCTTAATGGACCTTTCCGCTAAGCCCCGCCCCTTGGATATTGTTGCTAAGGTCCCACAAGGCGACAGTGTTAAAACATACGCAAACACGTGCGTTTGTGGGACAACACGTGTGTTTGTGAGACGCGCGCGTATTCCTAGCGCTGTTCTGATTAGTCAGTTGTGAAGTTTAATTGACACTCCGGAAAGGTCTATTATTACTATCATGTAGCACAATAATTTGATGAAGACAAAAAAAAAAAAACCGGACACATCCATTATCCACGGCTTTATTTTTTTTCTGATGTATTTTCATGACTTATTTAAACCATGATTAGGCATTAGACATCCAAGTCATAAATTACAGTAATTGGGGCTACATAACAGCCAAAGAGCCTTAGCTTGCCATCTTAAGCTCTGTCTAGACAAAAAAAAAACAAACGCTGGTAGGTCAATATATAGTCATGACGTGCCTAAATATGGTCATGTGGGCCTCGTGTACACAATTGGCTCATGTGCACACTGTATTTATAATAGTTAAAAACTATAAAAAATATTATAAATTTGAAGGAGATGGGTTAGATAACGGAGGATTTTTGCTTCTGGGAGTGCAGGAGGCCATCCCGATTTCTGAGAAACACTCGCGACTACCAGAAGACTTGGGACGCCTTCATACTATTGATGTTTGTGTTAATTATTTACCGTTAACGTGAAGATCTCATCATCTGTGTTCAGCTTTCGTTTCTTGGCGCCAACTTGAGAAATTGTAGTTGACTGAGCAGTCACTTTCGCTTAAAAGAATAAAATCAAGGACTTGATAACTTCACAAAAACAGATAATAATAAAACAGCAATTATAATGCCTCATCCATCTAGCATGCTATTCAAGGCGCAGTGACTCATGACGAAAAATATTTATTGGGTATTGGTGCTGTGTCATGAACAATATGTATGATGTGTGTACCTATGCACTATGTTAATTGCATTATGCGAAACATATGTTACATTATCCAGAACCCTATCAAGGTGACAACTTCAGGACCAATAAAGTCTCCCCTTACTAGGGGTGTCCCCTGAATAGTGTTAAAAGATATACTTTCATTCATTTTGTGGCAAAAAAAAGCATCCCCTTAATTATGTGTGTCCCCTAAATAGGGATGTTCCCTAATAGCGGTGTGCTAAAGGAGGGGTTCTACTGTATCTTTGCATCATGTATCTTGTTCACAATTTTATATGTACACTGTTATAGTCACCACATGGCTTTCACCACCATTACCACATATTAATCCTTATTTAAAGCTAAAGCAATGAAGAACAGTTAACTTACTTTTTTTGGTTGGTTTCTCTTTTAACCTCTTCTCTTTACCGCATTCTGCCTCATCGTTCTTTCTGTCTCGACCTGGACAAGCACATGGCCTAATTTCTATCACCCTTCTTCCTAGTGTAGCCCCACTGAAAAAGAAACAAAGTTTTAATTAAGTAACAATAATTATAATAAATAATTACCTATAAATTATACTTATTATTTACTATTATAGTACATAATGAGCAAATTAGAAAAAATGAATTACTTTTTGTTCTCGAGAGTGAAGATTAGCATTGCCGGCCGTCTGTTCATTCCACCCACACAGGAAATGGTACACTTGAATATAAATAAGTAGGTGGTAAACTCGGTGCCGACTTGTGGCTCATCATACGGTATGAGTACGCTTAGCCTACCAGTTCCAGCATCTTGAGCATACTCGGCCTGCTGATGTTGACATATGAGTAAGTGCTTACCAGATGGTTCTATATATATATAAAAAAAAAACAACAGAAACTTAGCATATTTTTACATAGACGACTATAATCATCTTACCAGGACTCCCTCCCTCCTCTTCGCATCGAGAGGAGTCCCAACCATCTAACAACGAGGAAAATAGAATACATTGCTTTAACGAAATAAAACCATGTTGTATTTGTTTTTTTATACATCTTTAAATTATAAACTAACTGGGCCCCATTGAATCTGCCACTGTTCATCTACATTCAACAGTTTTTATTGTTCTTAAGTGTAAAACCTGTTGCTAAACCTAGGCCTGAGCTAGGCAAATTGACAGCAAAAAGCTTGCTGTTAAGCCTGGGATACACAACAGCAGCGGCAGGCCTTTTCTACAGCAATTGCTGTCGGGGAAATTTGAACCTTGAAATAACTTTTTATCAATGGTATTAAACTTTGTTCCAGTCCAAATGATCATTATACCCTTTGTATCTTCGCCTGTGTGGTTAGGGCATCGTTTGACCACTTCTTGCACATGCCCTGGCTTCTTGAATACTGGTGTCGCACGAATGAAACATTGCTCTTGGGGTTTGGTTTCCGTTTTAAATTGTATAGGAAAAGACTTGTCTTTGTCTGCATAGAGTTTGTTCAGCTTTGACGAGTACTATGAAAAAAAGATGATCAGTGATCAACCGAATATTTAGGTATAAAACAAACAAATAAATACAAAGAAGTTAGGGAGAACCCCGTCATGCCTTCTTCTACAGACCACATTTGTGTAAATGTAAGTTGCTTGTAGCAAGTTTTAAAAAATAAGCTGTATTTAATATAGTTAAATATACTTTTTAGTATGTATTCCAGGCATTTTTTTTTTTGGGAGGGGGAGGGGCAGTTTTCCTCGTCGAGGGGAGAAACCACCAGTTGTTGGGGGAGCCAAAAAATTTTATATGTATTTTCTACATATTAGTAGGCTCTAAAATCAACTAAATAAGCATTTGAAACTCATAAATTGTCATATTTCTTTGGTCTTCACCATCTGGAACACTTTTTAAAAAATATTGAGCGACGCCCAGCCACGTCCACTTTGCTTTCGTTGTGGGCATCGGATCCCCCATCGGAAAAATCGTTGCGCCACCTAGGCATTTCATGTGTGTTGTCTTTCTGTGGGGTTACAGTAACTTACCGTCCAGTTTGCGCTCTTGGCAACTATCTGCGCATGTTGTCCCATGTATATCTGAAAGTTGTAGTCTCCAGGATATTCCGTACTGTAAGAAGTTAATTATATTCATTTTAAACTCAATTTTTTTTAGATGTCATTCTCGAAATTTCACCTGAAAAAGTCATGCAAAAAATTGTAAACTTTAAAAAAAAACCAATTTTCTTTATTAAATATCCACCTTGCAGCTAGGCATTTACCAATCTAATTTAACAGTATGATAAACATTTTACCTGAGCATAAAATTGCACTCCAGTTAAGCCTAAGATTACAATATATTTTAGTTGGTATGTTTATGTTTTATATCTACTGAAGCTATAATGAATCATACATTATGCCTGGCCTACTCATTGCTGACTCATCACTATTGGTAACTACGTGTTCTAGAAATTCTCTTTCTTTATCAACAGTATGACCACCAGGCAGGGGTTTAGCCAGAAAAACGAAATAGGCCGTCCAAAATAGAAGCTAGTGGGTGTGGCACTGAGCCGATAGGCAGGTCAGACCCATCTTTGGGAATCCCACTGAATAATGGTACGAAAACAACGTATATTCAATAAATAAATGTTGTTTTTTATCAAACTTAGATTTGATTTAGCTTTAGTTTAATTTAACATTCGATAGATTTGAAGAATATAAAGAATTTGCTAAAGGTAGACCAGGCCCAATTAGGCTAGGCCGAGTTGATTACGCCAAGCCGTCCAAGCCGTCAAGTTAAAGTGGCCGTCCTAAATAATCGTAGGCTGTCCAAAAGACGGCCTGACGGCTCGCTGGCTAAGCTTGTGCCACCAGGGCACAACCTGTCAATCTTCCTAACAGAATAAATAACTGTAAAGCATACTTTGATGGAATTGGTTGCGATGCAGCACCACACGGTGAGAATGGGGGTGGGGGTATGGCATCTTGTTGAAAGTTACCTGCATTGTCCGCAGGCATTGGTGGACCCACAGGAACTACATTCATGTTGGAAGGCTAGGAAGGAAGAAAATGAATCAAATTATATTATCCAACGCCTCAGTGTAGATGTATTTGATTGAATCACAATTGAATGTTTGAAAGTAAGTATAATACAATACAATTTATTGATCTTTCCTACTACAGACAAATATGTCTACAGAAATATCATCTTCATACTTTTTAAGATTCAAGAATTAAGATGTTTTTATAATGAATGTCAGAGTAGTGCCAAGTGTACCATTGCATCACAAGAAAATTATATTTATTATATTTTTATTTATTATATTTTTATTTTTTTACATTTTTTTAGGCCTACTACTATACCATGACTATACTATGTACTTTTATTGTATTGAAAGAATTATTTGAAGCTGAACAAACATAATATTTTAGCCATAATTTTAGAATAGTAAGCAATTATACAAGAAACCGGCCACTACTGGTTGCCATAAAATGCCATCAAGTTTAGCTGATGTAGCAGCCGAAACGTCAAGATAACGAAAATGTTGGCTTATCTCCAAGAATTATGCAAACCAAAATATTTATGAAGCAAGATAAAATTCTTATAAGATCCTGCTTATAACCAAAAATGACTAATTTCTTTCAACTCCAATAAATACAAAAAATAATATAAACAAACACACAAAATTAGTGAGTTGATAATTTTTATTTTCTTGCCTACCATTAATACAAATTTATTTAATTTGATCTATAAATTTCTTTAACAACATATTGTTAAACTTAAAAAAATGTTTACAAATAAATATCCAATAAAAAATGATGGTAAAAAACATTTCTAAAACATTTGGAGGCCATGAAATATGACAAAATTATAATAAAATCTGTCAGTGTAATACCGGAATGTATCGCCTGCAAAAGGAACACATCTGCAAGTGTTGTAACTTGGGTTACAGATTTTTGTCATTACTGGGGTTATTTCAGGTTTATTTTAAATATGTACTAAAAAAAACAAGATAAAATATATTTTTTATATACAAACATTTAATGTACAGTAAACATATTAGGATGATATCATTCATTAAAATTGTTATTTGGTTGAGATAAGCTTTTTGATTGGAGCATTTACAGTTAAATAAGTTATTTGTTATTTCATTAATTGAATCAATATATTTAAGTAAAGTTATGTCAAAAAATTTGCTTGGTAGATTATTAAATAAATTATGACTTATTATTGTTTTGTCACTGAAGCCAATAAGTGTTCTTTTTCATAAAGCAATTTACAAAAAGGAAAAAAAATGAACATGTGAATTAAAAAAAAATTCTAAATATTATTGTTAAATAAATAGTCTAGGCCTAGTAAGAGAAGGGCCATAACATGCAAGTTAATAACACTCACCATTCTTTGAGTATTCAGTCCCACTACCAACTAATCTGTTGCAATACGACCTACTTACTATAACACTTGTACCTAACTTGACACCTCGTGGTAAAATGAGCGGGACCGGACGGACTTAACAATAAAAAAACCCCACTTACTTGATTTATCACGTGGTGTTTCATAAGTGCTGCGTTACGAAACTATGAAAAAACTACGTTCAACTGTTGAGAATTTATTCCAGAAGTGTCCCAGAAATGTTGTGTTTTTATTACGGACGTGTTTCGCATGACAGATGAAATAAAAATTCTTAAGCAGCCCCAAAAACTAACCAGTGATTCATCGTATTTCTCAATAGTTGGATAAATGTCAAATAATTATTTTGTTGGATGACCAAAATAGCAGATTATTGCATATGCTTCCTATCAGTGTATTAACTTTCAAAGGCCGAGACACCTATCTCAGCCAATCTCTAGCCACAATAGCAACAAGCTCAGGCAGGCCTGGGTTATTCTATTTTAGCTACAGGGAGGACAATTCAAATTCAAGGGATGTGACTTTATCAGACAAGTCTGGACCTGTTTGGCAGAATCCATTTTACAGCAGGTTTAAATATAGGCGGTGTAAATAAAGAGGTTATAGGTTATGATGAATCATCACTATAAATAAATAATTATAAAAGAACTTTATAGGATTATATAATAGAAACTTAAAAGTAAAGCATGAACCTTGCATGTACCATAAAATATATATTTTCTATGTATCATAACACAATTTTTTACTGACTGACAGGGTAATTTTTAAAAATTATGCTTGACATTATTTTGACATTATGTCTATAGAGCAGATGCCAACTACATTACAGCATCCAGGTTCCAGCAATAAATGAGATATCGCATTGTGAGTGCAGTCAAGTAGAAAGCTACGTATCTTGAGACATAACATGATTCAGACAGACATGTCTAGGACCTAACTATGCGCATAATTATAATGATGCAACTTATCCAGTAAAAAATACCTGCTGGGCCTATTTTTGTAATATAGAATATTTTTTTTAAATATTGCTAAAAATAATAATTTTTTTAATACAAATAGTAAGTAAAACACAAGAGTTAATTAAAATTATAGAAAATATCACTTTGACACAATGTTATTAAAAACATTATTATAATTTTTTTTTTTAATTCTTAAAAAAAAAATTGGGAAAAATTATTTAGATACAAAATATAGTTAAAATGATGTTAAGATGCTTGCTTTTCAGTATCAAATCATTGGTTAAAATCTCAAAAATCCCAGAATTTATCATCCTGACAATGCATGTATACAATAATCCACATTATGGTTATGTTTGTTATACAGTATTTCAATAAATTTGTGTTCCTCAAGTTGCTTCAATGATTGTAAATTGTTTTCTTATTGTTTTTATAATTTGTTTATATCGATTCATCCTGATACGGGCATGTGCAGTTCAAATTATTAATTGGCTTATTTGCATTGCTCATTATATATTCAAAATTATACATACCGGTGTTAAAAAGCCCTGCGAGTCGGTGTTAGACATGAGTGAATTCAAGAAATTGGGCTGGATGTCATAAATTTCCGCATTTAATTCCAGGTTCTCCTCCAAACAGTTATTTAACTCTGCAAATTCACTATAATTATACTGGATGGGCTCACAATGTGTGGATGTTTCCGTCCTTTAAACCAAATAACAATCAATTTAAATTCAAATTGAAAAAAATAAACATTGCTAATATATCAACTTTTGAAGCCAAATAAAAATAATATTAGAAAACACAGGCAATAAAATATTATTCATAATTGTCAAAAAATGAATTGATGTTAATTAATAAAATGTAAAGGTTTTTTTAATATAAGAGATATTGTTACTTTTAAACTTTCTTATGAAAACATTCAGAATAACAAAATTATTATAATTATCATATTATAATGTAAAAAAAAGTCCTAATTAATTGTATAGCATAACATTGTTTTAATTCGATCTTGGTCTTGGATAAGGCAAATCACTTGAGAAATTATTTTTAAAATAATTAAAAATTCTCTAAATAATAACAACTCTAGACTACAACATGCACTGATATGAACATTTTTAATATTTTAACTGAAAACAAAGAAATCTTACCCATTGTTTGTGACTACATTTAGGTGGTTCCAGAGGACATGGAAATTACTAGGTGGTGTTGATTTATCATCTGACATTTTTTCTAAAATTAAAGAAACAAAGAAAATTGTACAGATCAATAAATTTTTGGGTAAAAAACCCAGGTTGTACACAAACATTTTGGCCTTTGGCCTAGCCTAGCTACTCAGATATTGCCTAGGTCTCCGTGCTAGCCTATAGTTTTGTCAAAGCCACAGGCACAGACCTACTCCCAAGGTTGGAATAGGTATAGGGCCTACGGCCTACTATCTAGGCCCTAGTAGGCTAGACCTAGGCTTAGCCCTAATATAAATATAACAACATGTGTATATAGGCCTAGACTAGGCCTAATATAAATAATTAAGTACCAACCCGTCACAATCAATATTTCATCACAAGCGTCATCTATATTTCTGATTGCTCAAACATATATTTAAACAAATATTTCTAAGCGAATAGGCCTCTAGGCTGACAAATCTTCCATCGCTAGGCTGATGAAAAATTATGCTGACGTTCGGTAATACGGTATATTATGGAAATCCCCGGGCAAGCGCCATTCAAAATACGATCATCTAACGTTACGCCACGTGCTAGCTGACTTCCACATAATTATGGTAAAACACTCCAAATAGGAAGCTAATTACCAAAAACCAAAATATGCATAGTTTACATAGATTACTACTGGTTTACATTTTCGAAATAAATAAGTTACCCTACCTTACATACGTAAAATATTCTGACTTTTATAGATGAGTAGCAAACCTCCACAATTACCTGGATGGCATGCGCACTCTGTGACGATCTCATCTAAAAATAGCCTATCCCTTCTGATTCGTTGGCGTCAGTAACGTGATAAAGAAAAAAGAACAAAATCGCCAATAAAAATTTGAAAATTTCATATATAAAATGTAATTAACACAAATAAAGTTTAATTTACCTTTTATTTTGGTTCTTCCTAAGTTTTTGTTCAGTAGATTGAATGATCTACTATAAATATTATTTGTTATTGTTTTGTTTTCTTCGCTTGACCGAACACCGTAATGTGGTTGTATTCGACTGGTAATTTATATACTGTAGTACCTTTTATTATTACAAACTTTATTGCAGACACAAAATATAATACATACTACAACATAAAGTACTAATAAGAGTACGTTTTGTATAAATATTTAATATAAAAATAACAGTGGGATATTAATCCTTGTGTTAGATAAAAAGCTTTGTTTTTTAATAGTGGCAGCCAGGCGGATCTCACCAAGATCTCACGGTCGAAAAGGAACTTATTCTGAGTCTACACTATTAAAAAACAAATTCACTGTGTGTAGTTTCTTTTTCTCCTTTTTTTTAATATTCTTTATTTTTCGCGAGCGGTTTTTGGTTGGGTTTTAGGTGTCGGTCCGAGCATGGACCTATTAAATAGGTCCATGGTCCGAGTTGTCTTACTGATTTTATTTTCACACTGTTTTAATTAAATTGTAAATACAATGTCATATATATTTTAAATTAGCGAATTATTTATTTTTGTAGTTGAATGCATAACTTAATGTTAAATTAAATTGAATAGTAGATTTATTCTATTTTTTTATGTGTTTGTGATGTAGTTTTAATGTTTTTCTCCCCTTTTGTTGAACTTCAAATTTCATAGTGCGCATGTGGGCAACCGAATAACTAATAACGGAAATGTGAGTCGAAGAATCCAATTGATATCGACGGTCAACAATCGACATACGGTAGGTCACCCCTACTTACAGTTATTTCTAAATTCTGTTGATGATTTATTATTAAATTACATTATTTATTATAGCAGTACTGATTAATAGCATGCCTTCTGTTCGTGACGAAGCTGTTTTAAATGCCATATTTAATCCCCTGTTGCCAGTTTCCACTAAACAGACAGAAGACGTTATAGTGCAGGATAAATCAGGTACGTATATAACAAATGTGGTATCAAACAAGTGCGTGGACCGTGGGCAATGCGGTTCAGAGGCCGAATTACGGAATCGTGCTTAGCCTAAGTTAGGCCTAGGGGCCTAGCTAGGCTTAGTCAGGCTATCATGACTAGGCCTAGCTCTTCCTGGTTGCCTGTAAAGGCCTAGCCTAGACTGGCTTCTTAGCTTCCCTATGGCCAGGCGGTATGATGAGATGTCAACATTAGCACATTTTGGTAATGCCTATCTATAGTCCATAAAATTGCTACGTAACATACATGATACAGTAGACTATTTTTATGGGCCTCACTACCTAGGTATTAAGGATATTGTGGTGATTTGCAGGCCAGGCCCGGGATTTATCAATCTCGGCTTAGCAAATGTCTTAAGTTAAAAAAGTTAAAATGTCCCTAATAAATTTGTTACCAAATCTTAGCAAAATCTTGGCGTAAAAATCGTACAATCGCCAACGTACAATCGACTTTCTAATTTTAAGCAATTTCTAAGCTAAGCAATATGGATAAATTTGACTAAAAGCAAAAAAATGGACTTACTGTAAGACGAATTTAAGTGATTTCTAGTTCGATAAATCTGGCCCCATGTCTAAGACTGTTACTCTAATAGTAATAGCCGCGGTAATTTCGTAACTCTCCCGCAGACTTTTCATAACCCCTGAATTTCGTAATCATGACATTTCCAGGGTATGGGGGGGGGGGGTGTTTGTTAACGTGGAATTTTCATTTCATAACCCAGACTTTTTTTAATGAATTGTGAACACTTCGTAATTCTGCTTCATTCTTCTTTTTTTTTTTGTTAACTTTGCTTTTTTTTTTGAGAAGGTTGTCTTTTCAATTGGAGGTTTTTCAATTTTTTTTTTCACAGATATTACAGTTATCTGTGGAAATACTTTAGAGTTTTACATATTTTTTGTGTATTATATGTTCTAAAAATGTCTTTTGCTCATCATATTGATGGGTTTTTTTCTTTCTTTTTTTTTTTTTTTCAAATTTCATGGTACCAGCATTATTATTTATGCTATATCTGAACAACAACACTAGCTGTAATAGAGATATTTGTCTCCAAACTATTAACTGTACTATACTACAATCTATACATCCTGGTCTAAAGTTTGACAGTGCATTTTTACTTCATGCTTTCCAATTATTATTGTTATGTTGTTCAGGTATAAAGACATAAAAAATGCAGTCAGTACAGTAGCACAAGGCTGAAATTACTGAATTTACAAAGAAACAATGAATTAAAACAACTAAACACACAAAAATCCAAAGCATTTACACCCAAAATGATTGAATTCAAACATAAATAATAATAATAACTAGATTTGAACTCGTCACTGAGGACGAGTTTGGTGATCCGCCGCACTTTGACCTTCAGGAAGCGTGAGCGGTGCAGATTGAAATGTTTTCAAATTTTTAAAATGGCCTATAAAATATGCTCTAGTTAGATTATTAAAAATTGTAATTTAAAACATTTTAAAAGATTCACGCTTGCGTACGCAGACTTGACGCCTGTGCACATGTTAATGGCACACAAAGTTAACTCCTTATTGCTGCAAAGCAGCCAATTCATATTCTTGACAGCAATTGACGTCTGAAAGGTCATTGTTTGTCAAAAAACAAGGGCCTAAGACGACTGAAAAGCGGAGTTTCCTTCTTTCGTTCTGCCGGGTAAAATCAATTACTTTAGGCAACGTTTGTAGACTAACCTACACGTACCAACGTCCCCATGTCGCGACGCTCGAGTATTACTATTCAGCGTTTTTATTATATTTCTAGGTTTCCTATTTCTACGTTTAATCGGCCCATGTCTCAGCCACAATATTTTGAGGCCAATAATATTTACGAACCCAGTTAAACTTATTTACTAGCCTATTTCAGCATGCTAATTATTACATTTAGGCGACGCTTGTTGTAGACTGGCATACATGGTACCAACGCTCATTTTTACTATGTTTCTACGTCAGCTCGAGATGTTTTAAAGAGGGTGACCTATCCAGTTCCTGCAGGAATTGATCATTAAGGTCCCTCGATAAAACATAGACAAATATTTGAAATATTAAATATTCAAGACCTAAAAGTTAAATTTCATGTTCAAATTGTAATTCTATTTTTTATGTCAACAAAACATTTTGTACTAAAACAGGCAGAATCTTAACTTTTTTATTATTTCATCATCCTATTTCATCATCGATGTACCTTTGTTTTTATATGAAATTTGGCATTTATATTACAATCAGAAAACTATAATTTGTACTGTACCATAATTTTATTTTAATAAACACTGCAGGACATTTACTGTTCCCAAAATGTTTTTTATGGGGAGGGGGTAGATTTAAAAAAAAAGTGACATTTCCAACTTTATACACCCCTTTACTGTAATAATAGTCTACAATGGATACTGTAATAAAGTTTGATTAGTACTGTACTCCATTTTTGAAAATGTATCACAAATTGTTGACCCATCTAAATAGACTTTTATGTATTTTAAATATGTTATGCTTCTATATTTTAAAATATTTTTGCTAATTTGATTTCTGGACCACAACATTGCATGTGGAAGAGGTAAGGTGTAAACTCGGACTCGTCTTGATAGCGCTAGGAGTAGTCTAGGCTAGCCTTATCCTACTCTAGGCCTAGACTAGCTAGGATGGTATAGGCCTAGCCTTGAAGGGACGAAGGTCCGAATGAAAAACAACGTCGCTCCTTGATAGCTAAAATTGTCTATTTAACATCACAATAATTCATTATTAGTTGTTTTTTGAATTGTACTCCACAAATCTCAGTCGATACCTCGCACAATTCGTTAAAGTCTCGTATCTATTGTCGTGACGTCATGGCTCGCTGGCTCACACTTGTGATATCTCGCACTTGAGATAAAAAAACACGCTGGCTCGCACTTTGGCAACACTCTTTGGCAGTCAACTCGCCCCTAGAAAACCCGCCCTTGGAAACTTGCCTCATAAAAAAATGTACACTTCCTAGACCATGCAGTCTTCAAAATAAAAATTGTAACCTTTGGTAATCAACTACATTTTCCACATACATAGAAATTTTTGAAACTTTATTAAAAAAAGCCTAAAACATAATTCATCACTATAGACACTTTTTGACAAAAATGAAAAATTACGACTTTGTTACCCAATGAGAAGTGTTCTAATATAGACAATGGGTCATGTCTCATATTATTTGTTATATTTTTATTATTATTTTCACTTGATTCGTATAAATAATTTTGTTCGAAGAACATTTATATACAGTTGTACTTCGCAGCACTCCACTTTCAATTTGCAATTTCTAGTATGAATACAGTGTCAGGAACCCAAAAAATGTAACAAACCATAATTTCCAGCTTCAGGACGTGCTGCGTGAGTAAAAATGAGCGTACGGTGGATAAATTATGGTGGATAAGTTTTGCAATGCTGAAAATGTCCTGAAACTTGCTTTAAATTATCTGAATAGTAATATTGAGAATTTCTAAATGTTGCCACACACGCACCGACGTGCGCATGGACGGTAATGGCACACGAAATTGAACCTTGTCAAGTGTAACTTAAAAACGCCTCTTCGTTGGTAATGCCACACAAATTTTTCCAGACTGTCAGTCTGATAGCGTCGAAATACACTCTGCCGCCCTCTCTGTCGTCAAATATTTTTGACAAAATTGAAGAGAGATAAGAGGGCTCCAAAAATTCATTCTTTTTGACCATGATGACATCGTCAAAATAAAAAATAAAGGGACACTTCCGAAAGAGAATTGTCTCAGCTACAACATACTCACAGGTGGGAGAAGATCAATCAAGTTTAAGCGAGATATGTTCAAACGAGTATAAAATAATGACGTCTTAAATAAGATGCATTTTTTTCTTAATTCAAATGGCAATAGGATGATGTCATAATGTCCGATCAGCCATAATGATCTATAAAATCATATCTACAACTCATGTGCTTTCAGAATATGTAATAAAAATTGGGGGTCACCTTTCATCCTCAGGAGCTATAATTGATTGGTCACCTTGAAAACCTTACCATGTCTATTCCAGGCGATGCCAAAATGATCGATGAAGCGATCGTCTGCGTACCTCGTAGCAATTTTTAGATATCGTGCGAACAAAAAAGGGGAGAAAGAAAGAAGAATAAGAAAAAAAGATGATGATGATGATCCTGACAATAACAAGAGGTGATCCGCTCAAGAAGCGGATCTTCAATAATTCTAAATTTATATAGAGCCTCACGTTATTATCAAATAAAATTACAATAAACCTTTCCACTAAGCCCCGCCCCTTGGATATTGTTGCTAAGGTCCCACAAAATGACAGTGTTAAAAACATACGCGAACACGTGCGCTGTTCTGATTAGCCAGTTGATAAGTTTGATTGACACTCCAGAAAGGTCTATTGTTTTGTTAAATCAGCGACGATGATGATCTGACATAATGCATTAGCATCAGTGGCGCACAATTAAATGCTTCAGCGTGAGAAGAGAATGAGTTATCAGCGCGCATATTCGTGGCGCTGTTCTGATTGGTCAGTTTTTAAGTTTGATTGACACTCCGGAAAGGTCTGTTACAAAATTCTTAAATAAAATCCTTAAAAAGGGAGAATTATGTAATTTTAATTAATAAATATTTATAAAAATATATTAGATAATATACTAATATAGGAACCTTATGTACAATTATTGTCAATCCAAAAAAATAACTTAATTAATGCTTAATTACACAGAAGTGGAGTGAATAAGGAGAATTATGTAATAATAATAAGCATTTATGAAAATAGATTCAGTGGTGTATCTAGAAGTCTTGAAGGGGTGTGCTGGTGGTCTTAAGTGTCATAGATTTGAAAAAAGGTGTTAAAGGAAGCAAGATCTTTAAGTTCTTATTGTCTTCATTCAAGGTTCCCTTTGAAATACAATATTTATTAATTATTCCAAAGATTTGTAGTTTGTTGTACATAAATCTGTAATAGTTGTTGTTCTAGAAATTGTCTGATCAATAGAGTAATACAGTTTTACGTCACAATACCACGTGATACTCCTCCGTTGCTATCGTTGCAACCCGACGTCATTTTCGCCCCATTGATCTCAATTTCTAAGGTAATTATTAAGATTTAATATAAAAATAACACTAAAAAAAATATCAACGTTTCGACTCCTTCATGGTGTCATATTCAAGATCAAATGATGAAGTATAGAATATACAGCAACTTATAATCAATAGAAAAAGCTAATTTACAATGTCAAAGTTCATAACAGTGGGATATTAATCCCCTGAGTGTTTAAAAAGCTATTTATTAAGATGTTGTATCTTACTTTTTCTTTTTAAATTTTAATTGATAATTATATGTGTGTTCAATAACTAATATAATGCGAGTTTTTGTGTTTTTTGTACATTTTGATGGTAAAATATTAGATTTTAAAATGCCTATTCCAGAAAGCCTATGAAGTCATTCAGGCATAATATACGGTAACCAACGTCTGTTGACAACAGAGAGTGCCACCTGGCTTTGTGACGACACGACTGTGGTACTCTACATTTACATTAGTCAACCACTCAAGCAAGTCAAGATGAATCAATTGAATCAATCGATCGACAATATCATATCAAATCATTTGTGTAGTATCGATAATTTCTACAGTATTACTTAATTTTTATGTACAAGCAATGGTAACCCAGGGACAATCTCCCTCCCTCTCCCCCCCCCCCCCCACAAAAAAAAAAAAAAATTCCAATTGAACCAGGGGCAAAAGAATCTGCTAACACATTCTCAGAACTGTTATGATTATTAACTCATTACAAATAATTTATGAATCACAATACGGTAAAATACACTAACAAGTAGTACACTACTTTCTGTGTGGACCTGAAACACTGAGTCAATTACCTTGCAATATGGCACTATGCTTTATGACAAAGTGTAATTGAGGCATGTGGGGTGGATGCAGGGGGTGCAGACGGTGCGATCGCACTCCCCCCCCCCCCCCCCCCCCTCAATTGTATTAAGAAAATAATTTGTTGTAATATATTGTTGATAAAAATTTTGGTAAGAATTTTAAGGTATGAGAGTGCAATTTCCACGCACCTAGAGGACTATATTTTAAAAATGTTTGCACCTTATTCCCAACCATGATGGGGCTGAGGTGGTGTCGACTTTCAGACACCCCCTACCAACTGCCAAATCCTGCATCCGCCACAGGGCACTACAGAATTGGGGGTTTTTTTTCTTGCTATGCAAGCCTTAATTTTCCTTATATATTTTCCTACCCTGTTTAGATTCTTACAAAGAAAATGAAGAAGTTACTAAAGTAAAGCAACTTGAACTTGAGGGCGTGCATGCTGCTGAAAAAGGTGACCTCGATGCTGCATTGGATGCTTTCAATAGGGCTTTGCAGGTAATGCCAGAGAGGGCATCATGCTACAATAATCGAGCACAGGCCTTCCGATTGAAAGGTGACATCAAAGGTAAAAATCGGTCAACACAATTCATTAACCCAGTCATTGGATCGAACACCTATGTAACATATGAGGCTTGCCTTGTAAGTTATATACTTGGCTTTGTGGGGGAGTACGGTGTGTCCCCGGTTCAATTCCTATTGCTGCCTCTCCTTGTGTCTCAGCTAGAGGGCTGAAGTACAAGTTAAAATAGCACAACGTCTTTCGGATGAGACGTTTAAGCCTTTGGTCCTGTGTGCATTATGGCCCATGTGCACGTTAAAGAACGCAGTACACTCTTCGGAAAAGAGTAGGGGATTGTCTCCCGGTGTACTGCCTAATCACCACCAGAAGGACCCCACTGGAAATACGACGTCTTCTAGACTTTTGTGGGCCATCCTTGGTGTTTACACCGAATTAATTCAATCAATCAATCTATTGATGGGCGCTAACTTGCAAAATATGGTGATTTTAGGTTACTTGCAAATGATTTTTTTTTGGGGGGGGGGAACTGGGGGACGCGAGTAGTTTTTGGAGGGGCATCCCCCCCTGCATATTCCTGTAGATACGCCACTGACTCCATGATATTTCAAATGCTAGGTCCTCCCTAGACTTAGGCCCTCTGTATGAGGTGTCGACATTTTGTGATGCCGGGTTTCAATAAAATTGCTACATGCTATCAACAAATTTTCGAACAAGACAACACCACCCTAATGTCCACCATAAATAACCTCTGAGGCGTTTTTTGTGTGATCAATTATGTCTTTTTTTTATTTTTACTTTCCAAAAAGTAGGGGGAGGGGTTTGGTGGCCGGCCCTGCCCTGGGGGGGCTGCCTCCCCCCAATCTTCCCCTGAATAGTTTTTCAAAAATTAGATTTTGAGAAGTGAAAACCCTCTATTGTGTTACAATAATGAAAGGAGAGAGCTTCTGTATGCTTCATAGCTCACAAATTCATAGAATTTATTTTCTTCTTTCTTATAGTTCTTATATTTTCTTATAATGTATTATATACTGTATTTAGAATATGAATTCCAAAATATAGAAAATGAAAATAGCAAATGACATGCAATTACACAATAATCGATACTTTGTTTTCTGCTTTTCTACACAGGTGCTTTGGAAGACTTGGATAAGGCGATTCTACTGAGCAAAGGTGAAGGAAAAGCAGGTCGCCAGGCATACGTTCAACGGGGATTGATCCGGAGGCTACAAGGCCAGAACGAATCAGCGTTGGATGACTTCCAGAAGGCTGCAGATTTAGGCAGCGAGTTCGCCAAGGGGCAAGTGGTCCAGTTGAATCCTTATGCGGCAATGTGCAATCAAATGTTGACCGATGTCTTCCAACAATTGAAGACCGGGCACAACCCGGATGAATAGAATCTAAAGCTTTACCATCTGTGTTAACATGTTCGCTGCCAGGGACGCGAGTTTACGTCCCTGGCAGGGTTCAATCAGGTCACCAAGGATGCAAGTTTATGTTCACACCTGTCTAAAGATACCACTAATGTATTGCATGGAAACTTGCTGGCAGTGGTCACCAGACCATGAACTCTCGCCCTGGAGGTTCATGGAAGAACCTTGAAGTAACAATCTAAAAATAGCCACCTATGTTTGTGTTTCATTAGTTGATAGGAATGATGTCCATTATGGTGGCAGCTCTAGTGGGGGGTGGATAGGGTGGCTAGTCATCCCCTTATCCTACCATGAAAAAAATGTGCTTCTCGTGCATACATATTACGTGTAGGCTACTCTGATAAAACATACACTTTCTATTAGCGTCTAGTTATCTACTAATTCCAAAACAATCTCAAGTGGGATGGAAAATCAGATAGAACTTGTGTTTTTTTTTTTCGTTCTGTGTCTACCATAATTTAAAGTAATATATATTTTATTTTATCTTTTTGATTTTAATTTTGTAGGAGTGGTTGGCCCAGTGGTTGAGTTTAGGAATCTTGAGGTCGGGGTTCGAACCTTCACTATGCATTTTCCTTGTGTCCTAGCGCAAGGAATTTTCTCTCTACCCAGGAGAATAGGTACCTGGATGAAATTATACTAGGGAGGTTAAACATGTAGCATGGAAAGGAACTGGGCACCCTACCACACAATGCCAATGGGCTTGTAACAGCTCATTTCCCTATGTTCAGTAATGTTTATGGTACTCTTTTTACCTTAAATGAACAATGTATTTTTTTTCCATTTAATTTTTTAATGTGATATCAATTGATTTATTAGGATTTACATGTATGCTTGTTTGAGTTCAACTCAACTCCAATGCAAATTATTTGCCAGCATCATAGGATTAAAGATGTACTGTCCATGAAAATGACAAAAAATCATTTAAAAAATTATTTTGAAATTAACTTTCTCATTTTGAGCATAAATTGAATTAAATTAAAAAATTGTATACCTGATTTTTAAAATGGATAATTATAATAAAACTAATGAAACGCTTCCAGTGACTGGAAGTTTTTCTATCAATTTTCGCTTTTAAAGTCATTGGTAAACATTTTTTTAATGCACTATTACTCTATGTTCAAGTTGATAATTTTATTTTAATTCAAAATTGATAAGTGAATTTCAATTTTTTTTTTTTTTTTTTTTTTGGTATTTTGCATGGGATAATACTTTTTTAAATGTAATATATTAAAATGCAATATTGTTTCTTCTTTTAATCTCTTTACAGAACATTTGTAATATGTCGACCCTGCCTTATATCGGTACTCTTAAAAGATGGTTCTTAAAGGATGTAATTTATTTTTGCCCAAATTTTTAACTACAGTACACTTTAGTCAAGTTAGGAAAATACCTAATGACTGCTATACAGTATTTTTTTTCTATTGACTGCTATACAGTAATTTAATTTGATATGAATTGAGCAAAACAATATTCACTAGGCATAAATAAAGTTATTTTGAGTAATTAAATATACATCTTGTACTGCTGGAACATTTAAAAACACTCGAAACATGTTTCATTGGTTAAAGTATATTTAATAAACAAATATTTATTATCTCTAAACAGTTATGTAATGTAGATATTTGCCTTCGTCAATATAAATATTACATCACCAGCATTAATGGTAAAAGTATTAATCGAAAAAAAATTAGCGAATATAGACTTTTGGAGAAGCAGCAGATCGAAGCAAATTAAGTTACATGATACATTATACATTCTAAAAATGATCCTCAAAAAGTCAATTGAAAAGCCCTTTAGAGATTAAACTATAATTTATCAAAATTTCAATGAAACAGATGGCGATTCAGATTAAGCTGATTTTAAACTTAAAATATCAAACATATTTATCACTAGCAAATTTAAGGCCCAGTCCAGACTACCAAATTTGGTCGTGATAACGTCACATCATGACTAAATATAGGCATACAGCAGTTTCTTGCGAGACCAATCTGGCCAGTCTAATGGTTACTTCTTATTAAGGCAATTGATGATTTAAAAAAAAAAAAACAGTGTGACACCATAAATACACAGACTTCTGCAAACGCATTTGTTGTGTCCCATGGACGATCTCCTTACTTTTGAAATTAAAACAGTTTGGAATTTCTGGTAATCTATTTTTTTTGGTTTTCTAGTTATGATCATAATAGACAGCAGCGATCTGTCATTAATGCTACCTCATCCAAGTTGCTTTTTGTTTGTAAAATCTGGGGTTCCTGGTGGTTCCATTCTGGGACCGCTGCTTTTTAATTTACATGTTAATTTCTACTTTAAATCATTTCATTGTTCAGTATGTGGATGATCTCAAAATTTATAAAAAGAAAAATTCCATAGAAGAATCCGGTCTTCTTCAGGATGATCTTCATCAACGGTGGTACCCTATGAGTACTCACCTGGACAATATGTACATGTAAGTAAGGAAAGCCGGATATAAAGCATCGCATAAAAAATGGACTAACAACCCATTTGACTGTGAGGTTGTAGCAGAGAGCTGTTAATTAGTAACCTTGTTAAAGCACCCAGAGTCATTTTTTTATTTGTTTCACATTGAGTAATAAGAATATGATTACATGAAAGAAAGTTGTGTTAGAGCAACTTCATTATGTTATGACGACTGTTTTGAGAGAAGTTGTAATCGAATTGATGCGGTAGCACGAGTCTAAGCATCAGCCTGTTTGCTCAGGTGAATAACAGCATTATTGTAGTGTGCCATTGAACGGGCAGATGGATCGCTAACATTCACCCACTTCGGTGTCCACTGGTACGGGGTCCATGATGAACAGTTGGGGAAAAAACGTTCAAATATTTGCCGGTAGTAGAATGCCTCTTTTGTTGTCGGCGTGTTGATTGGGTACAATTTGGGAGCATCCTTCATCATGTTGTCATTAACCTTTGAATTTTAAAAAAATGATTACGTTGTCGGAGAAAACAATAAGAAAACCAACTGTCTACACTATAAAAATAC
>NW_022708971.1:274840-288486 GCF_011630105.1 Anneissia japonica | reverse complement strand
CTTCTGTATGCTTCATAGCTCACAAATTCATAGAATTTATTTTCTTCTTTCTTATAGTTTCTTATAATGTATTATATACTGTATTTAGTATATGAATTCCAAAATATAGAAAATGAAAATAGCAAATGACATGCAATTACACAATAATCGATACTTTGTTTTCTGCTTTTCTGCACAGGTGCTTTGGAGGACTTGGATAAGGCGATTCTACTGAGCGAAGGTGAAGGAAAAGCAGGTCGCCAGGCATACGTTCAACGGGGATTGATCCGGAGGCTACAAGGCCAGAACGAATCAGCGTTGGATGACTTCCAGAAGGCTGCAGATTTAGGCAGCGAGTTCGCCAAGGGGCAAGTGGTCCAGTTGAATCCTTATGCGGCAATGTGCAATCAAATGTTGACCGATGTCTTCCAACAATTGAAGACCGGGCACAACCCGGATGAATAGAATCTAAAGCTTTACCATCTGTGTTAACATGTTTGCTACCAGGGACGCGAGTTTACGCCTCTGGCAGGGTTCAATCAAGTCACCAAGGATGCGAGTTCATGTTCACACCTGTCTAAAGATACCACTAATGTATTGCATGGAAACTCGCTGGCAGTGGTCACCAGACCGTGAACTCTCGCCCTGGAGGTTCATGGAAGAACCTTGGAGTAACAGTCTAAAAATAGCCACCTATGTTTGTGTTTCATTAGTTGATAGGAATGATGTGCATTATGGTGGCACACTCAGCAGCAGCTCTAGTGGGGGGGTGGATAGGGTGGCTAGTCATCCCCTTCTCCTACCATGAAAAAAAATAGTCACTTGTCTTCTGTGTGTGCTTCTCGTGCATACATATTACGTGTAGGCTACTCTGATAAAACATACACTTTCTATTAGAGTCTAGCCGTCTACTAATTCCAAAACAATCTCAAGTGGGATGGAAAATCAGATAGAACTTGTGTTTATTTTTCGTTCTGTGTCTACCATAATTTAAAGTTATATATATTTTATTTTATCTTTTTGATTTTAATTTTGTAGGAGTGGTTGGCCCAGCGGTTGAGCTTAGGAATCTTGAGGTCGGGGTTCGAACCTTCACTATGCATTTTCCTTGGGTCCTAGGGCAAGGAATTTTCTCTCTACCCAGGAGAATAGGTACCTGGATGAAATTTTACTAGGGAGGTTAAACAGGTAGCGTGGAAAGGAACTGGGCACCCTACCACACAATGCCAATGGGCTTGTAACAGCTCATTTCCCTATGTTCAGTAATGTTTATGGTACTCTTTTTATCTTAAATGAACAATGTATTTTTTTTCCAATTTAATTTTTTGATGTGATATCAATTGATTTATTAGGATTTACATGTATGCTTGTTTGAGTTCAACTCAACTCCAATGCAAATTATTTGCCAGCATCATAGGATTAAAGATGTACTGTCCATGAAAATGACAAAAATCATTAAAAAAATTATTTTGAAATTAACTTTCTCATTTTGAGCATAAATTGAATTGAATTTAAAATTGTATACCTGATTTTTAAAATTGTATAATTGTAATAAAACTAATGAAACGCTTCCAGTGACTGGAAATTTTCTATCAATTTTCGCTTTTAAAATCATTGGTAAACATTTTTTTAATGCACTATTACTCTATGTTCAAGTTGATAATTATATTTTAATTCAAAATTGATAAGTGAATTTCAATTTTTTTTTTTTTTGGTATTTTGCATGGGATAATACTTTTTTAAATGTAATGTATTATAATGCAATATTGTTTCTTCTTTTAATCTCTATACAGAACATTTGTAATATGTCGACCCTGCCTTATATCGGTAACTCTTAAAGGATGGTTCTTAAAGGGTTTAATTTATTTTTGCCCAAATTTTTAACTACAGTACACTTTAGTCAAGTTAGGAAAATACCTAATTACTGCTATACAGTAATTTTTTTCTATTGACTGCTATACAGTAATTTTATTTGATATGAATTGAGCAAAACAATATTCACTAGGCATAAATAAAGTTATTTTGAGTGATTTAGATATACATCTTGTACTGCTGGAACATTTAAAAACACTCGAAACATGTTTCATTGGTTAAAGTATATTTAATAAACAAATATTTATTATCTCTAAACAGTTATGTAATGTAGATATTTGTCTTCGTCAATATAAATATTACATCACCAACAATAATGGTAAAAGTATTAATCGAAAAAAAATTAGCGAATATAGACTTTTGGAGAAGCAGCAGATCGAAGCAAATTAAGCTACATGATACATTCTAAAAATGATCCTCAAAAAGTCAATCGAAAACCCCTTTAGAGATTAAACTATAATTTATCAAATTTCAATGAAACAGATGGCGATTCAGATTTAGCTGATTTTAAACTTAAAAAATCAAACATATTTATCACTTGCAAATTTAAGGCCCAGTCCAGACTACCAAATTTGGTCGTGATAACATCACATCATGACTAAATATAGGCATACAACAGTTTCTTGCGAGACCAATCTGGCCAGTCTAATGGTTACTTCTTATTAAGGCAATTGATGATTTTTTAAAAAAACAAAAAAATCAGTGTGACGCCATAAATACACAGACTTCTGCAAACGCATTTGTTGTGTCCCATGGACGATCTCCTTACTTTTGAAATTAAAACAGTTTGGAATTTCTGGTAATCTATTTTCTTGGTTTTCTAGTTATGATCATAATAAACAGCAGCGATCTGTCATTAATGCTACCTCATCCAAGTTGCTTTTTGTTTGTAAACTCTGGGGTTCCTGGTGGTTCCATTCTGGGACCGCTGCTTTTTAATTTATATGTTAATTTCTACTTTAAATCATTTCATTGTTCAGTATGTGGATGATCTCAAAATTTATAAAAAGAATAATTCCATAGAAGATTCCGGACTTCTTCAGGATGATCTTCATCAACGGTGGTACCCTATGAGTACTCACACCTGGACAATATGTACATTTAAGCCGGATATAAAGCATCGCATAAAAAATGGACTAAGAACCCATTTGACTGTGAGGTTGTAGCAGAGAGCTGTTAATTAGTAACCTCGTTAAAGCACCCAGAGTCATTTTTTTATTTGTTTCACATTGAGTAATAAGAATAAGATTACATGAAAGAAAGTTGTGTTAGAGCAACTTCATTATGTTATGACGACTGTTTTGAGAGAAGTTGTAATCGAATTGATGCGGTAGCACGAGTCTAAGCATCAGCCTGTTTGCTCTGGTGAATAACAGCATTATTGTAGTGTGCCATTGAACGAGCAGATGGATCGCTAATGTTCACCCACTTCGGTGTCCACTGGTACGGGGTCCATGATGAGCAGTTGGGGAAAAAACGTTCAAATATTTGCCGGTAGTAGAATGCCTCCTTTGTTGTTGGCGTGTTGATTGGGTACAATTTGGGAGCATCCTTCATCATGTTATCATTTACCTTTGAATTTTAAAAAAATGATTACGTTGTCAGAGGAAACAATAAGAAAACCGACTGTCTACACTATAAAAAATACATTTTAGGGAAAAAAAATATATATAATATAAAATTATTGAAAATAGGCATATATATTTAGTTTAGATGTGTTAAGGTGGGTTATATTAGAGTATTCGAGTTTATTGATTGTAATTTAATCTCTAATACTTGTAATAATGCACGCTATCCATTGAGGAGCATGGTGACCCGATTTTGTGTCCAGAGATTTCACTATCCAATCCGAGAAATTCTTTGGGAAATATTTCTTATTATCCTTTTAAAGGTTTCTTTCAACTTCATTGTAAATAATTGTATCAAAATTAAAAACATTTCAACAACAAAGGGTGATAAGGAGTTAAATAAAACTAATCTAAGCTTAACACCTTGATGAAGAACCACACAAACTAATTATTCTAGAATTTACACATTAAGTTCAACATATTAATTTGGATGAACGATAACGGAAGCAAAAGATAAAAACAATTTTTAAACAAAATAGTTATAAATTAAAAAAATAAAAATGTAAGTGATAAGTTGAAATATATTTAATAAATATATAAATGGTCTGCTGCTATAAAATCATTCCTGCAAGTAATATTTCTAGTAAGGAAAAATCGCTCCTTAATTTAGCATTGAATTTAGAATTGAAATTCTTTGTTGACCTAAATGAATATGAGGTGTGGGCAATACAAAATTAACAGTTATATTAAGTCTATAAGTGTTTATATGGATGATTCATATTTTTAAAGTAATCGTTGAATGAAATTTAGTGGATGAAACCAGGTTTATTACCTTCGTCTCTATACATTCTTTGAGAACAGTGTTCCAGGATTTGTGAGTAGGTGAAACACCATCACTGAAACCCTCTTTTGGTCTCCACAAGATTTCGTCAGGAAGCAGGCCGGTTCCGTCAAAAGCTTTCCTTATATTGTACTTTTCAATTCCATTCCTTGGTACACGCAGTTCGGGTGGAATGGATAATACATAGGAAACTAAATGATGATCTAAAAATGGAATACGGACTTCAAGTCTGAAAACAAAAAAAAAATGTTATATATCTTCAAAGTTACTTAATTACTAGGTTCATTACGTTCCAAATACGTATGTTATACAAAAAAAAAAAAAAAAAAACGTGATGCACAACAAACTGTAAAAACATAATGCCACTGTTGTTTTTGTGAATATTCAATTATCAACTTTTTATTTCTCGTATACTCTCCAATCTTTCAACTCTAAAATATTTTATCGCAACAATTGCACTCATAAACATTCATAATTTAATAAATATGGAATGTTCAGCAAAGCACACAGTAACACTGTTATATTTTCTGGTCAGGCAAACAGCAAGGTAATTCTTTCTAGAGAATGTCGGCTTTCTGAAACTTAAAGCAGTTCTTTAGCAATTTGAGCAAGGAAAATTGTTATGCAAGCTGTTCGCATTACGTTTTTGGCAGAACTAAGCAGAATGGTTAGTTTGACCAGAATGTTTGATCGAACACGGTTTAAGTAATCTCAAATAACCTACCCATGAGCAGCCGACACTCTGTCACATCTTGCAACATCATAGAAATGGAGATCATTCAATAACCGGTAGCTCTCTTCATGAGCATCTTCTGCGCTTGGTGCCATGCGAAACTGAATGTACCCTTGACAAAGTTCGTCAGCACCTTCTCCTGAGTAAACTACAACAGTGTCAGTGTTTTCCTTTACGTACTTGGTAAGAAGGTAATTCGCTAGACAGAAAATGAAGAAGTTAATTTCAGTAATAATAATAAGTACAAGAATTTATCAGACATTACAAAATGGAATTACGAGCAATATGTTTAAAATATACCACCAGAAGTGGCCTACTGGAAAGTTGGCACTAGTCCCCGGGCTATGAATGTGGAAAAAGGGCATCTCTACGCGGGTGATAGAAGATCCAGAGATATCCGAAAATATCCTACCCTATGGAGTTCCAGGGTGTGCCCTCTAAATCCGCCTCTGCCCACCTCATGGTCGGGCTTAGGAACTGCTATGGCAATTGGATGGCCGGAAATAGCACTCTCGGACTTTAATTTGATTCTAATATTTCTCTAGTTTTTCTTCAGTTTTAGATTTTCAAGAATTGGTGGGGGTGGGGCGACGGCTAGATCCCTTGAATCTGCCTATGCGAAATTTCCAAGAGTTGCAAAATAGTCTTATTTAGCTACACGTACAAGCTGCTGAACGACTGCTACTAAAGCTAGTGAGGCAATCTTGTTCATAGACATATGAGCAAGCCGTTTTTGGACCAAACCGGCAGTCAGTGACGTCGTATGATTTGTGTGCGATTTTTACTAATTAACCCCAAAGAAAAAAATAGTTGAGGCATGTAGTACCTTGCAAATCAACCCAGAAACCCGATAGTTTGTTGTTTGTTTATTGGAGCGTCCCTTCGCTGCCAAAAATAGTTTTTTTGGCAGTTGCGTCCCCGGTGACATCTTGAGTTCATGGTGAAAGCTGGTTACGATTTGGTGTCACATCGATTAAGTATTTTCAGTCTTGAAATGGTGACTAATGGTGGGGCGGGGGGGGGGGGGGGGAAGGTGAAGTGGGATTGGGGCTCGATGATCAGTTGAGGGGCGCTAATTCGTAAAATAAGGTGATTTTTGACTACTTGACTATGATTTGAAACCAGTGTCAGTATAATTTTAGGTAATCATGTGGTTAACATAAGCAAGAATTGAGTCCAATGAAACTGTTTATCATCTTGATACCTTCCGACGAAAATTGACACTACCGGCGTCACCATGGCGTCCCCACCGATCGATCTTACGTGACGTTGTTATTTGGGTGTTTTATAGATTATTGTGAATGATAATATCACCGAAAAAATTAGATAAAATGACAGTTGAATGACCAACAAAGACAACTGAAGACAGTAATTCGTTATTAGAAGTTATTTAGTATAACTTTATTCGGAAAATTAATCTCAAAATCGAGTTGCCGTCCCTGGATTTTTACCAATTAACCCCTAAGTAAAAAATAGTTGAGCCATGTGGTACCTTGCAAACAACCCAGAAACCTGGTAGTTTGTTGATTGTTTATTGTAGCGTCCCTTCGCTGCCAAAAATAGTTGTTTGGCAGTTGCGTCCCCGGTGACATCGTGAGGGCATGGTGAAGACTGGTTACGATTTGGTGGCACATCGATTGAGTATTTTCATTCATCTGGCCATGTAAGTCAGTGGCGTATCTAGATGTCTTAAAATGGGAGGCTGATGGGGGTGGGGGTCGAAGGTGAAGTGATGAGGCGGGGGGTCGATGATCAATTGAGGGGCGCTAATTCGCAAAATAAGGTGATTTTAGGTGATTTTTAAATACTTTAACGTGATTTGAAACCAGTGTCAGTATAATCTTAGGTAAGTATGTGGCTAACATAAGCACGAATTGAGTCCAATGAAACTGTTTATCATCTTGATACCTTCCGACGAAAATTGACCCTACCGGCGTCACCACGGCGTCCCCACCGATCGATCTAACGTGACGTTGTTATGTGAGTGTTTCATAGATTATTGAGAATTGTAATATCACCGAAAAAATAGATAAAATGACAGTTGAATGACCCACAAATACAACTGAAGACAATAGTTAATTAATCTCAAAATCGAGTTGCCGTCCCCGGCGTTGTCAGTGACGTCATATGATTTGTGTGCGATTTTTGCCAATTAACCCCTAAGTAAAAAATATTTGAGCCATATGTACTACCTTCCAAATCAACCCAGAAACCCGGTAGTTTGTTGATTGTTTATTGGTAGAGTCCCTTCGCTGCCAAAAATAGTTTTTTGGCAGTTGCGTCCCCAGTGACATCGTGAGGGCATGGTTAAGTCTGGTTACGATTTGGTGGCACATCGATTGAGTATTTCCATTCATCTGGTTATGCAAATCAGTGGCATATCTAGATATTTGAAATGGGAGGCTGATGGGGGGGGGGCGAAGGTGAAGTGGGAGGGGGCTTGATGATCAGTTGAGGGGCGCTAATTCGTAAAATAAGGTGATTTTAGGTGATTTTTAACTACTTGACCGTGATTTGAAACAAGTGTAGAAAATGATCCATTATAGTAACCTACACATAAACGGACCCGCTTGGTGACGTGTTCAGTTGACCATAAGCAGTAGGCAACACAGATAATATTTGAATCACCGAATCAAAGTTTGCTTAAAACGCATTTTTTTTTAATTAAAAGGTTATTGAAAGTAACGTATGGGCGTTACTGGTACCTTTGAAAACCCCCTCATGATTTCGCACCTTATTAATTAACTTTAAGGTGCTATTAACTCGTATTTACCTCGGTTTTTGATGGTTTTATTTTAACTGCTGTTACTAATAACAACATTAAAAAGTACAACTCAAATAAAATTAACAGACCATTATGATTTAATATTTATTTTTGTATATCATCAGTTCAGTTTATTTCTCATTATCAAAACATTGTACAAAACAGATAAAATTCGCACAAGGCAGGACAAAAAAATATTGCAATAAGAGATGATGCAAGGATGGTCTATGAAAGTTTTCAAGAAGTAAAACTTAATTCCAATGTGCACTACATAAAACAAATTATAAACATGAAAGTGTACAACTATAAATACGGTGGAAATGAGGCTAAATTGTCATAGAAGTAACAAAAAGGCGAAAGAAGAACAATATTAATAATAATATGCCATAAGTAAAAAAAAAGCGCGAAAGAAAAAAAAAATCACTTAATAATAATAATAATAATACTAATAATAATAAATAATAATAAATAATAATAACAATACTAATAATAATAAGTTTTTTTCTCTCCGACGGAGGCTTCCCTCTGGTGCCACCCCTGCCCGACTATTCTATAGGCCTACCTATATAATGACAACTCAGTGATTTTGAAGACATGAAATGAAATGAAAGATATTTCTATTTCGTATATGCTTTACTATGGCATTTGTAACAGATACGTGCTGTCTTTCACCTGTATTTGGTAGTGTGCAATTTCAGGCCTAATTTGATTCGCTAATGCTAGCGTACAATTGTATTAGATCCACCGGGACAATAATAAAATGCAATATTGCTAAATTATGTTAAGTCAAGTTATTAGCTTACCAATGGATCCGCGTATAGTTATGACATCATATATTTCCAAGGAATATATGACGTCTTCAATTGCCTGGAATCCTTCTTCGACAGTAAATGAAATCTCATGATGTTCACTACCTATATGCGTGGCTACTTTACGAGCAGCAGCGATGTCAGGACTTCCCGTCATTCCAATCGAGAACGTTTGTAAAGGATATTCGACTCCCTTTTCCTTCGCCAGAGTAGCTGCAAGTGCGGTGACCAAACTGGAATCCAAGCCTCCTGGAACATTAAATAGATATCTAATACTAATTTTACATGAAAAAAACATGTTTGATTTTACATGAAAAAACATGCTTGATTTAGAACTTTAGAAAGGAAGGTGGAAGAAAATTCCACAATCCAGGACCTTTCATGCGTAAGTTGTAACCACTTCACCACAAAGTATGTACAATATAAACAATAAACTATCCTATTGCTGTCTCTTATACACATCTAGATGTGTATAAGAGACAGATATATATCGTATATATATATATATACATACCTGACAGCAAACATCCTATCCTCCGGTTGGCCATGAACCTCTTCCTCACAGCCTCAGTTAACAACAGTCGAATGTTAGTGTAATGCACATCACCTAATACAAAGTATCAGTGGGTTAACATTACATTATTTAATTTCCTTCGCTGAATAAGCATAAATATTTAGTGCACGTTTTCAAATCATGAACTTTCTATTGTGGAACCCCACTTTAAGTCCTTACTGAAATGTTAATTTGCCAATTCAATGGTATTATTAATAACATTATCTAAAATGCGCAATATTTTCAATCAAAAACTATAAAAAAAACAAAAACAACTCCCTCTTCACCCTTACTATATTCCAAGATACAGACTGGAGACCTTAAGCGGCCCTTTGTTTTGAACCTTCTGTCGGCAAGTTTCTGAAATCACCACTGAAATGTACTGTAAATAATATATCGTAATCAATTTATCTGTTTTGTCTAGACCTATTGATTTAAATCTATATTTATACTCCATTAGTAACTGAGGTTTGATTCTACTAATGCGGACATTTTTATTGCGTAAGCGTCATCAGATTTTTCTTCTTTTTTTTTTACTTGCTGCTGTCATTCATATTCCTTTATCATTGTGTCTGTCTGGATGAATAGGCACAACGACATGTTGGGATTGCATAAAGTATAAAGCTTTATGTTTTATGAAGAAAACATAAAACATAAAGCTTTATGCTTTATGTTTTCTTCCAATCCCAACATCTTGGGAAAACATAAAACATAAAGCTACACTGGCTCCTCTCTTTTTCATCACAAGCCACCAAACGGAGGTGCTGCTAAGTTAAATACCGGTACTTCCTCCATATTTGACTCCAAACCTTATAATTTCTACTAATGGATTGATTTAGGCAAAATAGGCTGACAAAAGTACCTGATTGTGCAGAGACTGACATTTTTAATGCCCATCTTGGAATATTCTCGATAGAATGAAATCTCCTTCGTTCAACAAACACAGCTTTGCCATTCTTCAACAAATCATGCTCCTCATAGTGACCTGGTGGAAAAGGATTAACTTCTGCAAATCCATTTACAGCAGCGTCAAGTCCTACTAACCCCTTTCCTTCGGAGCATATGGCAAGTATACCATCTTCTTCTTAATAAAGACGAAACATCGGACGAATGCCAATAGTATCACGCCCAATAAAAACCTTTTGGATTAAGAAACAAAAACTAGTTTTGTTTTCATTTTTATTTGTCAACCTGTGACAAATCATTATTGGTACAGTACTTTATAATGAAAGTATATTAATGTTTAAATGTGAATTATTATAGGAATGTAGATCGTGATAGAATCGCTTATGCAATCATGTCCATACTTGTGGATTGTCCAATTTAAATCAATGAATTGATGTGAATAGAGGAGTTGATTTATATAAATTTAATTGCTCCAAATAATCTTAGAAATTAATTGTATGCAAACTGTTTGAAGTCATGGAGCAGCAAACGAAGGTGATTTCATGAAAATGTACAAGTTTAACACATGTAGATCCCAGAGGTGACCTACAGCACCGTTCCGCAACCTATCGGTCGCGACCCAATGTTTGGGTCGCGGAAAAATGTTAATAGGTCGGATAATCTCTTCAGATCATGAAAACTTTACTTAATACGAACGACGACAAACGAAATAAAATCACAATAAACAAAATTGAAATTAAAGTGTTGCATATGCGTCACTCTACTTTTTATTGCTTACGTTATCATAGATTCATGTTAAATACTATCGAAAAATTTGTACTTCAGGTATAAAAATTTAAAAGTGTTAGTTTTGTTCATTTTAATGTGTTTGGCTTTCAGTTGAACATTCACGAGAATTGTTCTCTTCAATTTAATGTGTCTATGTTTTCGCATAACCCACAAATTTCTGGCAGCAAATAAATCTAGAAATTTATGTATAGTAAAATGTCTGAAAAATATATATATTTAATCTTTAACTTATTGATGCCACATGTTATTAATTTAATTCACTCAAACGTAACAAAAGTACCATATTCAATCATTTTACCATGGAATTCAGGCGAGAAATTTGCCTTTGGGTTGAATGGGTCGCGTCTGAGTGCTTGACAAGGTTGCGAAACGGGGACATATCAGCAAACACAAAACGTTCTTCGGTTGTAGTAAAAAAAATAACGTTCACACAACGTTGCAGGAACGTTCAAACGTTGTAGTTGTGAAATTACGTGCTAGTACGTATTTATGGTTCTACAAAATAACGTTTTCAACCAAACTGTAACGTTATATATTATAACGTTCTTATAACGTAATATTGTTAGCTGAGCTATCAAATAATAAAGGCCTATTTACCTTGTTGGTTTGCGTGTCAAGAAGGCAGAACGCAAACACTCCGTCCAGCATCTTCGCCATGAAATCAATGCCACCATAGACATACAGGTGGATTAGGACCTCACCATCACAGTTACTAGTAAAGTTGAAATTATACTGGTCACGCAAATGTGAGACGAAATGTGCAGTTGTATGATTATAGGCGTTATACCGTATTAAATCACTTAATTTCAACAAAGGAAAAATTGCCGCACATCCAGAAAACAATGGTCCAGGAAGTAGACCAAAGCAGGAAAGGCAAAACAAGAAATCATTATCTATAATGATAATAATAATAATAATAATAATAATAATAATAATAATAATAATAATAATAACAATAATAATAACAGTGGTAATAATATGGTTTAAATAGCGCCTTTTAATTTACAGGTAATACATAATAAAATAAAATATAATAATAAAAACATCTTTAAATCAACAGCAAATTTCCAGAATTGCACTCGGAATTTTCCATCCACATTCAAATTCAAATTCAGGCTCAGAGAGCTATTAACGTTGTAATGATTCAGGAGTGGTGGATTGAGCCAGGTTTGTTCACACTTAGAATGGTAGACTCTGAAGGGTGATAAAATGGACAATAGGATAAAAATTGTAATAGGATTGCTGCATTAAACATCACTCTGAGCCTGAAGTGTTGTCACTTCCACGTCGAATGTAACTATATGCCTAAATGTGCCAATATAACTAAAATTCACTACAGCTGTGTAGTTGAGAAAGAGAAGCAAAGAATCGAATTTGGCCCTGTTTACAAATTCTAGACCTACTTGATGTTGTGGCAGTGGCTATTGTTACACCAGTCTTAAACGGCGTTTCTATTCCTGATTTTATTTTATTTAGTGTACGCCTATGGATTGGATTAGGACAGCAAAATTTGATCGGAATTAGGAATTCGTTTAAGACTGATGTAATATTCACTGCCTTTTTTTTGTACATTAGCTGGGGATCCGTCGTTCATGATACGTCATCAATATATACATCATTCAAAGTTACACTTTCTTGAAAGCGGAGTGCAAGTGTCACATGTTTAAGATGATTAATTAAGGCATAATTACGTAAAGTCAATTTCTTGATAACACAAAATAATTTTAGTCTATTTGTATTTATCCTAAAAAAATAATGATTGTTTTAAGGACCGAGACAAATATTTCTTCCCATAGAGTGTTATAGTGTTTACTGACATAATTTACTGCAACTGAATTGGCTGTACAATTCTATCTAACATAATTATTTTGTTTGATTGTCAATTTTACCTTTTCAAAGTTATAAATTTCACCATTATATATCATCACTACATGAGGAAAATCCTTGATTCTCATTGGTTGCATGCCAAGTACATCGTCCATGATGGCCAATTGATGAAAGGCTAATAAAGAATTCGTGAAATGGTTGATATTCTTTAAGCAAAACGAATCAGGGCCTCGATGTGCTACCTTAAACGCGTTCTGAAAATGCACCTGCAAATTATCATCACTGCCAAATATTGCCCAAATTCCACACATGGTTGAAGAATATCGAAGTAGAAGTTCTCTGAGAATAGGCCCTATAATCACATTATCAATAAAGTATTATTATGATCAAGTAAAAATAATATAAACATTACAATGCATGCGAAATGTCAGGTGAATGAAATGCAGTAACCATTCCAAAATAGTTGACCATACCTACAGTACATACCACCGTATGCTCGACCCCCTTTCTTTTTGGGATTTATTATTTCATGTAAAAGGAATACATGCAATTTTACTCAATTTTGTTTATGTATGTATACACACGCAAGGCCTATAAGAATGAAAAAAAAATTACCTGACCTAATATGTTCCCGGTGGAGAATCCCCGGACCCCTTTTTTGGGGGGGATTTATCGATTCATATAAAAAGAATACGTAAGTATGCAATTACACAATTTTTCCTCTTTTTTTATATTTTGGCTGAGTATATGTATATATATATATATATAATATAAATCATCAAAGGTACATATACAGTGTTTAATAAGGACATGATGGAACACTTTAGGCTACCCTGTAGCTTTTCAACGAATAAAGTCCTATGAAAAATCATTGTGTAATAAAATGCCTCCAACGGGGTTCGAACCTGCGACCTCTCGCTGACAAGGCGAGCGTCATAACCACTAGACCACGAAGGCTTCATGGTTGAACAAGTCCAAATACCCGTCGGGAACATTGTATTACAC
>NW_022708971.1:245144-271821 GCF_011630105.1 Anneissia japonica | reverse complement strand
GGCTCAAGAATAAGCTTTAAAATTTTAACACTGTGTACAAGGGGGGGGGGGGGGAGCCGCGGATCCCACGGCGCCCCCCCCCCTGGATACGTCCCTGATCTAAGATAGAGTTGAGTGTCATCGGCGTAGGCATGATATCGAACTCCATGACTGCTAATGATTTTGCTTAAAGGAGAGACGTAAATAAGAAATAAAATGGGCCCGAGAATTGACCCCTGAGGGACACAACTCTCTACATTAATGCACGCTGAAGAGCTATTTCTAATGCGAACCTGTTGCTTTCTAGATGTAAGATAAGATGTGAACCATGTAAGAACTGATCCACCAATTCCAAGAGATGCAAGTCTGTGAATGAGTATTTTGTGATCAATCGTCTCAAAAGCAGCACTTAGATCTAAAAAAACAGCCAGAATACAAAAACCTTTATCAAGGTCAACCATTATATCGTTGTGGATTTTAACAACTGACTGTCTCAGTGCTGTAAAATTTTCTATAGGCCGATTGTAGAGGATCAAACAGATTATTTACATCAAGAAAATTAATAATTTGATTTGCCACACGTCATTTCTCAAGAAGTTTAGAGAGGAAAGGAGTGTTAGAAATTGGTCTAAAATTAGCAAGTTCATTGTGGTTTAAGTTAGGTTTCTTAATCATTGGCCTGATGATCCCCACTTTTAAGTCATCAGGGAAAGTGCCAGATGAAAAGGAAGAATTAACAATCTGACAAAACACAGGTAGGAAAATGTAATATTTTCGATAATATATTTTGTAGGGAAAGGATCTAATGAGCATGTCTTCGATGAAACTGTTTTTACAATGTTAAATATTTCATTTTCTTCTTGTTCTGTAAAGTTACTAATTTCAAAACCGTCGGCATCCGGCACTGAGAAAGCGTCAGCCGATGTGACTGGTAGAGATGCTCTAAAAGTTTTAATTTTATTGTGAAAGTATGTGTTAAATGCTTGTTCTAATTCAACATCAGAGGGTGTGGATGGTAAGAGAGTTTCTTTACTTTTACCGCAAAGTTTGTTCATTAAAGAAAACAACAGCCGTTGGTCACTTCCACATTTCTCTACTTGAGATTGAAAGTTTTTTCTATTGGTTAAAACAGAGTGATATTTTGCACATTGCTTCTTGAAAGCTGTTTTATCAACAGAATCACAAGGCTTGATCCATTTACGCTCTAATACGCGACATTTTCTTTTTCCAATACGACAATTATCGTTGTACCATCGAGACATTTGTCTCATGGTAGCAACCTAAAATTCACCAAGCTTATTCAAATATTCGTAGACTCCCCGACATAACCACTAGACAAACGCGAGCTTTAGCTTGGTAAGTTGAATCCCATACCAAAGTAGCAGGAGGTACTGCAAATGCAATTCTCAAGTGCACGTCAAGTAGGGCAAAACATCACTCCTAGTTATCTTGAGGTCGTGGGTTCGATTTCTACCCGAATCACTTGAATTTTTGTTTCGCTAGTATTGGATAACACGTCAGGTAGAGCAAATCATCACTCCAATAATAGTAATTATAAAATAATAACAACTAATAACTATTTTATTTCATTACTTATACAATGACTTACCTTTCAGCTTTTCCAGCTTTATAGTCAACGCCTTCCCTCGCTCGCTACTATTGTATAATGCATATATGAAACTGTCGAAATTATTATTAGATAGTGGTAATATTGAATTATTGTTAGATAAAGCCCACTAGGCCTACTCAGTAAGTGGCATGGTATTATCATCTATTCCAATATTTGTTCAAGATAAGCGATAAGAAGGTTTTGAGTGGCTTTCTATACCAGGGGGCGCTAGCGGGGGGGGGGGCCGGATCCGCCGTCGGGGAGAGCTTCCCCCTCCCCGTCGGGGAGTGCTTCCCCCTCCCCCGTCGGGGAGAAAAACCACAATTCGTCGGGAGAAAAAAATTACATGTATTTTGCACATCTACAGCGCCTGTGATCATTTTAATTGGATTTTGTTATATATAAAGTTATTATTATTATTATTATTATTATTATTATTATTATTATTATTATTATTATTATTATTATTGTGTGAATCCATAGAGAAAAAAAAAATAAAAAAGAAAATTTATTTTCTTTCTATATGATGGTGAAACGTACAATGTATTCAGCATGATGTAAACTCATGCAATATTAATAATATTATGAATGGTTTCATTGCCAAGACACGTGGGAAACAAGAGAGACACTGTGATTTAACCAATCATCGCACCGTGAATGTTAAGTTTGCACATGCGTATAACAGTTTACATCGTGACGGAATAATTTTACTCCATGCACGCAGCTCGTCTTGTTCGTACCAGATAATAAATACCACCATTTAAGTGTGCGGCGATCAATAACAACAAAAGGAAGGAATGGTTATTATATTACTATATTAGTATAGGCGTTGTGAAGGTTAGTATATGTAGCCTAGGCCTAGTGAGAAGAACGCATGTGTATATATAAACATACCCCTATAGGAATTGTAGCAGCAATTGTTTTAATGGAAGGTGCCCGTCTCAGTGCGTAAAATTCTGATTTTTATATTAACGAACGTGAGTTTACAGTATAGATAGGGGCCTAGATAAACCTAGCCTAGCCTACTAAGTAGTAGTAGGCCTAGTAATAGGCCTAGTAGTTCACCAGCCAGGCCCATCACTCAGATAGACCAGGGTTATTTAGCTAAAATCTAGGCCTAGCCCCTGAAATTTTTTTTTTTTGATAGCTAATTCAACACTATTCCTTTGTTTGAATACAAAATTCACTTTCTAAATTTGTATGACTGTGTCTAAACTTTCATGTGGGTTATAAAAGGAAAAAAAAATTGTCACAAAACAAAGGAATATCATCATTATCAGAATCGGGAAATAAATTAATTAAAGCAAACTTAATATGTTGTGTTTAAGTGTTACTTTTTTTGTACGGTTATTCATGTTAAGTATATAGGCCTAGGTCTCCATAATATGCGTTCTTTAAGGAGCACAAATTATATATTTTATCCTAAACTCATAATTAAAAGTTGAAACATGGTCCCACAAATTATGATCACCTAATTGATTTAGAGCAGCAAATTATCACCTGAAGTTAGGTCAAGTAATTAATCTCATGGTCACTCTAAGTTCTGAGCAAACAAAAATAAGAATAAACTTGACCAATAAAAGTTCTTCTTTCCTTAATTGCAAATTTTCCAGTGTATATTTTTTTAAAGGCCTTTTTAAAAAATATTATTTAAATACTTTATTTGTTTAAAATTTTGTTATTTTTATATTTAAGAGGCCTTCTTTGCTCAATGTTTCAGTTAACCCTGCAAGGTACCATCTTTGTAAAACAAATTTAGGCTACAGTCACACTAGAGTTTCAAGCCTGGCTTGGCTCACTGCGGGTGAGATTTTCGAAATGTGACCGCATCTGCACCGACTCGCGCCTGGCGGGACCTCGATCTCAATCTACCTATCTCGATCCCGGCTCAGCACCCATATTGACCCTTGATTGACTCTGGCGTGACCGAGATTGACATTTCCTCGTCGGCTGTTGACCAATCACAGTCGATGACGCCGTTGCGTTTAGAAGTTCTTGAATAAAAAACCCGTGAGTTCTTCATGTGTGTTCAATCAAGACGCAATCATACTTTTCATAAAAGTTAATTCAAATTTTAATTAATAATAATGCGATTGATTTGGAGCGACCAGGAAACTGCTGACCTGGTAGATTTGTGGGGCCAACCCGAGCTGAGAGACCGGATAGAAAATAAAAAAACAAACAACAAAACGGGAATTTTTGGCGTGCTTGCTGACAGATTAGCCAGTCTCGGACATGAGAAGAGAACGACGGCCCAAACTCTCTCTTTACGGCTCTGCTGTTTCGACTTTCATAATTTGGAGGTCAATCCAACTAGTGTGACTGACCCAGAATTTCGAGCCTGGCTTGAAATCTCACCCGCGTTGAGTCAAGCCAGGCTTGAGACGCTAGTGTGACCGTAGCCATAATAGAGTAACCTTCAGTAATCTGCTCTTGAGGCTAGGCCATTAACTGATTATTTTCAATCATGTTTTGAGTATGTAAATTGTAAAAGTCCATAAATTGAGTGTTTGCATTGATAAGGCCAAGTCTTTGAGTTGAATATTCATGATCACCTTTAACAAAATTCAGCCTTGTACTTGGTGCAAAATGTTTCATACATTGCTGGTACTACTGTTGTTTTTCCTTGGGACGCTTTACTCCAATGTTGTGTCTAAACAACACCTGGATTTGTGTGTGTAGGCCTACAATCTGCCTTTGGAATCTTGGACAACCCTGTCTTAATATGGTCTCAAGTAGTAACTATTATTTCTTGTACTGTATTATTTTATTTAGTATACATTGTGTATTCTTTTTATACATACTGTATTACCTTTGATACCATTACCAACAAATGAAATTTAATTTTATTGGGTTGAATGTCTTTGTGCACAAAAAAGAAAGATGCTCTGTGTGACTGCAAGATTGCAGTTTACCGTACAATGTACAGTAGTTCCTTGGGTATAATCCCTTCTTGGGTATAAGCCTACCCTCACCCCCCCCCCCCCACTTTACGCCTAATTTTACATATTAGCCATTCCTCGGGTAGAAGCCCCAGGGTATGATTTGAATGAGTACAGTAGCTTAGGCTGACTGTATAAGAGTGCTTACTCTATTTAAAAAAAAATCAAATATTGGCTTTGATAGTAGTAGGCATGCAGTGATGAAAAATTACCTTTTTAATAGTAATTAGAAATAACTGCTCTCTTTCAGAACTTAAACAATGACTGATACCGATGACAGATGCGGTAGTCCTCTCCAGTTTATCGACGGTAAACGAAACGTCTGGGATTTCACACGTAGCAGTAGCACTACCAGTGGCGTCGGTAGCGAGGTATGCACCCCGACAGCTTCTCGTAGCTCATCACCCGTGTTTACACGACTCATCGACAAGATTAATCATCGTATTGCAACAGGGGATAGATGGTTTTCAATTGAGTTTTTTCCACCACGGACCGCAAATGGTGCGGTAAATTTATTGTCAAGGTACTGTACATTAGGCTTCTTAAAAATAGTTATGGTAATATGTAACATTAGCTGGAGGGGACTTTTTTTAACTAATGATTTCTAATTTAATCAAAAGTAATAATAATTATAATAATATGATGGACACAATTTGTTTTAATCAGTTAAATTTATGGTGCTAAAGTGTAAGCATTTGTAATTTTATAATATTCTCTCTCTCAATTCAGCACATGCTGCAATAGCTGTTTTGTATGTGACATTTTTTTTGCTTGCAATAAATATCCCAAAAATAACATCTGTAAACATAGTCCTGAGAAAACCGAAAGGTCCACTGATTAATCTCAGATAAGATAGTATAATACATATTCCAAGTATCGAAATGCACGCCATCGTGTCGGGATTCAATATTTCGACATTAATTATGTCATCATTAGGAATGTTGTGAGAGTGTGGAGGTAACTCCGCATCTTTTAAAAAAGCTGTGTGCTTGACTTTCTCTTTAAAAAATCCTGTGGAAAATAAAAGAGATCATCTTAAAAATGGCATGACAGATAAGAGATCTGTTCTAGTGCAGCAGCAACACAATATGTTAATCCGTAATAAAAAGTGTACTTGGTTTGGCAAGCATTGTTTTGTAAATCTGGTTTGGTATTTCAATCCTAATGTACTTGAAAGCTAAACTCAGAATTATTCTCAGACAAAATAAACAATTATTGAATACAATGGTTATGTAACCATAAAGCCATGGACGGTTTATGTTGACAATACATTGCAAGATTTCAAGTCATATATAGTTTTATTTATTTATTGCCTACCATACTTTACTACTGTTTGTCTTTTTGGGTTAACAGTACAGTAGTCAAAGTTTTTTGTACCACATATAAAAACACTTATATAAAAAAGACAAGAAAAAAATATTCTTAATTTACAGGTTACAGGTATACCAACTAGAGAGTCTTTTTAATTTTAGTTTTTTATTTGGAATCACTTTTGTTATGATGGCACACATCAAAAATGAAGGTGCATCCAGAAGATAAAAATGGAACAGTAAATTGAAAGGAAAAATAACTTTACTACTAAAATCTTTACAGGACAAAAGGTTTGGAAGATAAATGACGTTTCATTATAAAAATTCACTAAAATAGTCAATTAAAAAATAATAATACAGTAATAAATAAAATAAACAATTTAAAATATTGGTGGTACTTGGGTATTAAAGTTCTTTTGATCTCAAATACCATGCCTGTTGAATGTATTTTTTACAATATTTATCAAAAATAATTTTCATCTATATCAGACAGATCAGCTAAACATATATGTTTAAAATAATTAGAACCATGAAAATGAAATCATAGTCAACAAGTGGTTTTATTCCACCAAAAACCATATTCTTACACTTTGTGTACCGGCGGTTTGAATATTTTGTTATATCAATCGTAAAACACATTAAAATATGTTTAAAATATTGAAGTAAATTGAATTATTTGTAACCCACACCTTATAGTGATGTCAGTCTTTTGTTGGGTTGATTACCTCAAAAAGAAAACAAATGCCGGATAAGCGGTCAACCATTTACTTGATTTGAGTATGGTGGTTATGTGTCAAAAAGTTTTCCCACACATCAAATATTCAGTTGTGATGTACACATTTTCATTTAGTTAATCATAATCGCTAACTCCCTCGTACTGTGAAGCCATAGTATTACTGTATAGCCATAGTATATACTGTATGTACTATATATGGTAAGCATGTAGAATTAACAGGTCCATGGAATTAATGTGTTGACTGCCAAGCACTCTTTTCCTATTTTCATCCCATGAAGCCAAGGCTTAAAGGGTGCCACCATAATGAATATCATTCTCATCAACTGTAATGAAACACAAACAAACATACAGTATATATTTTCAGATCCAATAATCCTGGGTTGTTCTCCCTCAACCTCCAGGGCGAGAGTTCACATTCTTGTGACCATTGCCGGCGAGTTTATGTGCAACATTACAAATTTAGACAGTTGCGAACTCACATCTTTGGTGCCCTTAGTGAACCCTGTCGGACGTGAACTCGCGTCCCTGGCAGCGAATGTATTATTCTGTACTATTATTAGTTTTAGCAATGTCCTATTTTTATTCGTACTGTAATTATTTCATCAAAGCATTTCATTTGAAGGATTATATTTGGTAAGGTGTCAAGACGAATGAGTACAGTAGTGTTGTACAGTGTATATTCATTTTGTGATGACACAAATTTTAAAAATTTGCTGTATCATTATTTACCAGTATTACTTACAGTAGGTAAATGGTGCTTACATGCCAAAACGAGCATCAGTGACAAAAAAACAATAAACAAAATTGACTTTTTATTATGTTCAAATTCTCCACATGAACTTTAAAATGATAGGTCATTTTACTGGAATCAATTTATTGCCAAAGTTGTGAGTAAAAAGTATTACAGCTTCTCTGTACTAAAGTATATAATATTGCCACATTCTTTGCTAACTGTAATTACTGTATACTCAGTTTAAAATTTAGCATAGTTTTAACATTATAGTGGCAGTATGCCAGTGTTTGGATTGCAAACCTCAAATTAGTAACTGGTACCAATGCTTTCTGTAGATTTGACAAGTTCTTGGAAGGAGGTCCTCTGTTTTGTGATGTCACTTGGCACCCGGCTGGCAATCCAGAGGGAGACTCGGCAACCAGCTCTTTGACTATTGCCAGCTCGGCATTGAACTACTGTGGACTGGACACCATGCTCCATCTGACCTGTGCAAGGCAAACTAAGGAGAAGATAGCATGCACACTGCGAAGGGCAAAAGACCTTGGAATAAAGAGTATTCTTGCACTTAGAGGAGGTTAGATTCTTTTGAAACTCGTTTCCCTACCCCCACTTCTTGCACTCAGAGGAGGTTAGATTCTTTTGAAATTCTTTCCCCTACCCCCCACTTACCAAAAAAAAGAAAAAAGAATTGTCAACACCATACCTTATATTCATAAAAAATGTGATGGGCTCTGGGAAAACCTTACATTTGTTGCCATTTCTAATTTCGCACCAGTATCCAAAACATTCAAGAATCAGAATTACTGGTTTATAAATTATAATTTGCAGTTTATAAATAAAAAGATATCGAAAAGCATTTCTGCAAACTACTGTATCTCATTAAAATCTAAATAAATAGTATATTAGTATTATTTTTAAAATACAAGTCCTAATATCGATTTATGGACTTTATTGTCTGCGCTGGTTCCGCTCTGCCTACCAGGTCAATGTTGTATTTGTTTTCCGTATGCAAGAAAAGAGAAATTGAATAGAGAAAGAAATAAAGAATAAATTATTGATTTTGGAATCATTAGAAGCTGTTTTCTCAGAATCTACTTGGCTGATATCCAATGAATTAAATATTCATAATATCGCTAATACTCAACTAATTTCCATCAAATAAACACTTTAAATAAGAATTGATGCAGAATCTGAAAATACCAAAAACTCAATTTTGAATTTTTCTGACAAACAGGCTTGGGTATTGCCAGAACAATGTATTGTATGAACATGTTTATGACAGCCAGCTGTCAAGTAATATTTACAAATTGCAAATAGAAAAGTTAACCTGAGGGAAATTTATTCATATTGACAGTTTATTGGGTATGAAATTAAATAGTTCTTATCATCATACAGTACAGCTTGTGATATTTTGGCAGTAAGAAATCTTTAAAATGAGTAACACAGGCTTTCGACGTTCTGTAGCAATACAATATTAATGTAATGGCAAGAATATAACATGGTATATGGATGTACTGTAACTATGTTTTCCAGATGCCCCAGATGGAGATGAATGGACTTTCAATGCTGATGGATTTAACTATGCAACAGACTTGGTTCGATTCATTAGGCAGGAGTTTGGCAACTACTTTGTCATCTGTGTTGCAGGTGAGTGTATCTGATCGCTTCTCAAATTTTTAAACTTCATTTCATGTTTGAGTCATATAAATGTCATTAATTCCTTCAATTGTATAAAACCGTATTAACAAAGATCAATACTGGAAATATGTTTTTTGACTATTACCATTAGTACTTCTGGTATTAAAGCCCACACCCCTTTTACATGCAATTTGTCCTCTTTAAATTTTGATTTGTAATTTTGATGTACAGCTTTTTTGATATTAATGAAATTTCCCCTTAAATTTTGGGATTTAAAAAAAAAATGAAATTGTAGATAGTTCCTCCATCCATTTGTGCAATCTCTTCAGTTAATCTCTTTGATGTTTTTCTTTCTATTAATTGTTGTCCTTGTTTTGCTTTTTATGTTTTTTTTTTTTTTTTGGGGAGGGGGTTGTGTTTACTTTTGAACGAAATGAAAGAGAAAAAAATGAAAATTCTACTCAAATGTTGAGCCAAAGATGCAATTTCTGACCATCTGTAGGTGCCATGATCATAAATTTTCTTAACTCAGCCCCAACCATGGTGGGGCTAAGGTAGCATAGACCCGCAATCTTTGAAAGTCCCTCCCTGGGCCCCCTCTATTAAAAATTCCTGGATCAACCACTGAGGAGTGGGCTTACATCCAAGTGGGCTTTACCCAAGGAACTACAACATTAGTATTTTTAAAGTAAATTCGAAAAGACCTCATGTGTCATGAAGCTTACATTTCTGTGTATTCACCACCCATTGACGTAACTGTTTGTTGTGACGTTTCAATACTTCTTTGACAATAAAAGGTTTTTTCAGGCTTTTTGTAATTGACGTAGGTACAAGTGTTTAATTCAGTTCAAATGACCTGGACTACTGCCAAGTTTAATAGAGAGGCCAGTGTTTGGATTTTTTTATGATTTCAGTAAAACAGGAAAAAACAAGTTAATTTCCAGAGAATAAAGTATTAACATATTTTACAGGGAATCCATGGGGCTTGTCATCTGAAAACCAGTATCAGTGACCAAAACAAGAAAATTGACTTTTTAATATGCAGTATTCATATTTTAAGCTTATATTATAATATTATAATATTATAATTATATTATATATAATAATAATATTATATATAATAATATATATATATTATTATATATAATATAATATATTATATATATTATAAACTTGTTTATGAGGCATAACACGTATTCATGGCAACAACAACACGCTCTGATTGGTCAGTTGTGATTACCACTCCAGAAAAGTTTTATAAAAAAAAAACCAACATATTCTTTGATATACATTTCACAGCATTTTGATTATCATGTTTATATATCAGATGTGAAAATTTAGGCCTAATATCCTTGGAATTGTATTTTTACTAGGTTACCCTCACGGTCACCCAGAAGCTGAAAGTTTTGAGGATGACATAATGCACTTAAAGGAGAAAGTCGATGCTGGTGCAGACTTCATCATCACCCAGCTGTTTTTCCAGTCCAGCACGTTCCTTAAATTTTTAAGCACTTGTCGTGAAGTTGGGATCACGGTACCCATTATACCTGGAATTTTACCTATCCAGGTATGAAAATAAAGTAAAAGGCAACATAAATATATTTAACTACAATATAAAGTATACAAAATTATAATTAGGTTGAGAAAAGTTCATGTAGCATAATATTATATCAACAGATTGTATTGTCTAATAAGTCGCATTAATTTATCAAATTCCAATTGATATTTAACATTCTTAAATTGGTAAGAAACTGAGGTTTATTATACATACAACAAAACAGCACAAGATAATAGAAAAAATCGGAGAGTGATAATAAGAAAGAATGAGGAGTATGATTGTTTTTAAGAAAGTGTCTTTTAATCTGTTTTTTATATGTAAAGGTCTCAAATTTCATGAGCAGAACGTAAAGATTTTCAAAGAAATACTGTAAAGCCCTTTCCAGACTATAAAATGTTATTTGACAACAATATGTGATATGCCTAAATATAGTCATGATGACATCACATCATGACCATATATAGGCACATCATGACTATATATGAGCATACAACAGTTTTTTTTTTCAAAAAAAATTTTATAATATGGACTTGGTGGCGTATGGATGTGGTTGTGTTATATTGATCGACAAGTAATCACTCCAATTTTGTATTTCTTCCTCTTTTTCTTAATGCACAATAATGATTGATTTTTTTTTTTCGAATAGTCCCATTTGGTGTTCCTTTTTATCTGCCATTTTTCCTTAATTTTATAATTTGATATTTTATTTATAGGGCTACCATTCTATGAAGAACCTTGTAAAACTCTCAGGACTTGAAGTTCCAAAGGAGATTATCGATGTTGTAGAACCCATCAAGGATAATGATGAAGCTATCAGGAACTACGGCATCCACCTGTCAACACAAATATGTCGTGATCTCTTCGATAGGTAAAGTTTAAATCCAATAAGACAAATCGGTAATTAAGATGCTCGGTAAACCATGACTCATTCTTGGAGGATGTTTTTAGTTATTGTAATTAAAAGGTTCTCAGGGACGGATTTAGGGGATGGGGAAGGCCGGGTTACTGGCTTCATAATGAACATCTTCTACAATCAAGCTAAACTTCCACTCTACTCACTTGCATTCCAATCTGGTCTATTGTAATTTGGCTATAATAATGCTGCATTCTAATCTTTATAAGTTGATTTAATTTAAATATTATAGCTGAATTAGATTAGGCCTAACTGTCTCTGTTTACATTTTTATACAAGATACTACATGGCACAGCTGTATGTTTTCATATTTCATTATTAAAGCCATGTAAATTATTATATTTTAGATTATGCATTCAGAAATGTCCTTCATTCCTCATAAAATTTGTTCATGCAATAATCTAACCATTATAATAATTTCCATCCGTACTGTATGATACACAACAATACTATTTGTTCATTAATAAATATCTTCATTCAATCCTGGAGAGTGCATTTGCATTTGGATGTGTGAATACAGTATACCAGGATAAAAATATAGTTATTTTTCATCAAAACTGCTGTTTTGTTTGCATTTATGTATTATCACACAGCTGGTTATTGCATCATAAATTTGCATTACCAGCTGCAAACAATGTTATTTTTAATGACATGACCTGGATATTTCCCAGGGTATTATTTTTTCCACTTACCACTGTGATGGAATTTTCCATCACAATTTACTGTAGTGATGTGTGAGATGTGCAAACATAGTTATTCTGGATTACCTCAGATGCATTGCAAAGTTTGTTAAAAAAAAAATTATTCCTCAGGGATAGCGGAAGTCTTTTAAGATGTTTAATTAATTTTTTTTTTTGCGGGTTTTAAAGTATCCACCATATCGGTAAATCAAATTTCCCAGTGGTTAAAGGAAATTCCCCTTGGATCTTGCAATTTCTACGGAGATTTTAAATTTCTCCAGGGTTGGTGGGTAAAATTTCTCACCTGGCCGGGCAGAATTTTCTTTGCCAGATGGAGAAAACTACAGAGTAAAAATCTACTATACTTTTCTCCCTTTTCAAAATATTCCATTACCTCCCCCTCCCCCTACTAGTAAGTCTTATCACTACTGGTTATTCATTAATTGCATGTTTTATTTTCATTATTTTTGTAGTGGTCTTGTCCAGGGCCTGCATTTCTACACTTTAAACAGGGAGATTGCTACTAAACAGATTGCTAAGAATTTAGGATTGTGGTGCAATGGGCCTCAAAGACCATTACCATGGAAACCAACAGCCAATCACACACGAGTAAGAGAAGATGTTCGACCAATATTCTGGGCAACTCGCCCAAAAAGTTATGTTTACAGGTGTGTTAATATTTAAATTTAAATATTAGAATTTTATTTTATCTCCAGTTTAGTATTGTTAGCTCAACCATTTATTGCAATATTTAATTAATGTAATAATAAAAATATTTTTTTTAAAATTTAATTTAATTTTTAGAATAAATTTTCATTATTAAAAGTTGATTTTTTTCCCCTTAAGTATAATAAATTAAAAATACTTTGTTTCTGCTTACCACCCTTATGCCATATTATATATTGTTAGTTATCAAGTAAAAAATATTGAAAAGTATTTTGTCATTTTATTTTGTTTACCAGAACGCAGGATTGGGATGAATTTCCAAATGGTCGCTGGGGTAATTCATCTTCTCCGGCATTTGGAGAGATGAAAGACTATTATTTGTTCTACTTGAGGAGCAAAGCCACCAAGGACCAAATGATCAAGATGTGGGGAGAGGAACTCACTTGCGAGCAGGATGTCTTTGATGTCTTCTCCTGTTACCTGTCAGGTGAACCAAATCACTATGGAAACAAGGTAAAGCAAAGAATATAGATGGTGCTGTAAATTTTAGTGATCGCAAACTTGGGTATTCTAGTGGGTGTAGGATTGTGTAGGTGTGTGATTGCTCTTGTCTATGTCCTAACCACCACCCCTATTCTAAAATGGACTATTCCTTTGTTAATGGTATTTCTTCTTACTGGCATTTTTTCCTACTGGCATTATGGCATTATTTCTGATTTCCATTCTGGTAACTGAAATAAAGTGTTTCTTTTCCTGACTTAGTTTTGGAAAGGGCAGGTGTCACTTTAGAAATTAACCTTTGACTTTTTAACCTAGGTGACCCGTATTCCATGGAATGATGATGAGATTGCACCCGAAACTCATCAACTTTGTAAGAATCTTGTTGAGTTGAATAAGCAAGGTGTACTGACAATCAATTCGCAACCAAATGTGAATGGGAAGGATTCAGCAGATCCAGTAGTTGGTTGGGGACCACCAGGTGGCTACGTCTACCAAAAGGTGAGTATCACTCTCCCTTCTTCACACATATTCCTGTCTACTGCATCCTCATCTGTCAACCCCGCTGCTTTTATGTCCTCCTTGATACAGTCACTTCACCTCTTCGTTTTGGCCTCCTCTCTCTGCTTCCAACCTTCAATTTCATAACATGATTTTCGCACGTCTGACTACTCCCTACTTCTTGTGTCCCCACCATCGGAGTCTCGTCTCTCAAAACTTCCCACTATGTTTCCATTGAAATTTACCTCTTGAGCATAAAAGAAAAATAATGGAATTGCTCTAGCTTCCATATATATGCCCTGTGTGAATGAACAATATCTTTGTCCAAAGGAACACCTCAGCATTTTCATTTCAGCCACTTCAAACTCTTACCCCATTCTTAATAGGATCAAAATTCTACTTCAATCAACCAAGTCTGGAAACATATCTAAGGTATATTGAAGACACATGCGAGGAAGCACTGAGAAGAAAACCAAAGAGCACAAGGCCTATATAAGTATAGACACAATAAGAAAGGTTAAAGCGAAAGGAAGTCGCACACCAGCAGAGAGACCAGTCAAAGGTAAGAGGAGTAGGGTACTTACAGGACAAGAAGAACAAGTGAAGAGATGGGTTGAGCATTTTAGGGAATTGCTCGATAGACCTCCATCCACTGATATGGCCTACATAGAGGCAGCTGAAACCCCTCTACAAGTAAAAGAGGACAGACCAAGCAGAACAGAGATCAAGAATGCCATAAACCACATGAGAAATGGGAAAGCAGCTTTGCCAGATGGTGCACCATCAGAAGTCATCAAAGCAGATATTTATTCATCGACGGAGATGCTGTACAGATTGTTTGGAAAAATCTGGGAAACAAATGAAGTACCAGATGATTGGAAAGAAGGCTACTTGATAAAGCTACCAAAAAGGGGACCTGAAAGAATGTAAAAACTGGAGGGTAATCATGCTGCTATCAACTGCTGGCAAAGTTCTAAATAAAATAATCCTGGAGCGATTAAAAACAGAATTTAACAAGAAACTTAAGAGATCAACAAGCAGGTTTTAGTAAACATTGTTCATGTACTGATCAAATTGCCACCCTGTCGATTATAGTTGAACAGTCCCTTGAATGGAACAGTCTTTTGAATGGAACTCTCCAATATACACAACCTTGAGAAGGCATTTGACAGTATTGATTGAGAAGTGCTGGGGAAGTTGATGCACCACTATGGTATCCCAGAGAAATATATCACCCTAATACAAAAGACCTTTGAAAAGTGAACACGTGTACATCTACAACGGAATTCTCTCAGATAACATAGAGATGCTCACAGGAGTGCGGCAAGGCTGTTTACTATCACCCTTCCTGTTCCTATTGGCAATTGATTGGATAATGCGGCAGACTACAAAAAAAAAACATCAAAAGGCATTCGATGGACACTCGCAACTCACTTAGAGGACTTGGACTTTGCAGTAGACGTTGCTCTACTATCATACAACCACAAACACAGCTGAGTGTCAGCAAAAACAGGCCTCAAAATCAGTAAGCCCAAAACCAAAGTAATGAGAGCCAACACCAGAAAGGCAGACAAAGCCAAATGTAATGACGAACCACTTGAAGATGTAGACAATTTCACATAACTTGGCAGCAACATCAGCAAGGATGGTGGAGTTGAGTGCGACATACAGGCAAGAATTGGGAAGGCAAGAACTGTGTTTTTCATGCTGAGACCAATATGGAAATCAAAGGCGATATCCAGAAAGACCAAACTACGCATGTTTAACACCAGTGTGTTCAAAACAAAGTGTGATGGCATGTTATTTCCCAGGACCTATGCCCCACAGGGAGCTAAAGGAAATAAGTCATAAGTCCATTCTTAATTGGCAGGCTACTGACAGTACCTGTTGTCGAATTTAATGATTGCTGGTTTTTTTTATTTTTTGCAGGCTTATCTTGAGTTCTTCACGTCCAGAGAGAATGTGATGGCACTGCTAGAGGTTCTGCAGGACTATCCACAGATCAACTTTCACATTATTAATCACACAGTAAGCATTTGGTGGTTGTTGGTAGAAATAACAGTAATTATTATAAGATTAATTGTAAGATGATTTTACAGATTGTAGGAGCGAGTGGTGCAGAGTGTAAGGTGTTGGACTTCAGATCGGGAGTTTCAAGACCGTCTCTTGTTGCATTGCCTGTGTACATGACCAAGGCACTTTATCTGCGCTTCCCTCTCTTCACCCAGGAGTATAAAATGGGTACCTGTTAAGATTGTATGGCATTTGCACCAATGATTTGCTCGTGTAAAGCAGCATGGCTAGGGATACTCCTCAGGGAGCAGAAAAAGTGTGTACAAAAATGTGCCGGTTTGCCCACTCAGTATCCAGTGACCAGGAAAATATGATGCCAGTGCCTTCAATATTCTTCGGATTGTGAAAGGCGCTATATGAATTGAGATTCTAAAAAAAATTATAATAGTCATTATAATAGGTTCGTTAAGTAGATGAACCTGATGATGATATTTTTTTTTCAGGGAAGTGAGAACATCAGGAATTCTGACGAGTTCAAACCAATCGCAGTAACGTGGGGTGTATTCCCTGGGGCGGAGATTATCCAACCCACCGTAGTCGACTCAATTAGTTTCCAGTATTGGAAGGTTAGTGCGTTGTTCTGTATTTCTTTAACTTGCGTTGCTCTAAATAAATATTCCCTTTAAATAAACAAAAATTAAAATTCTCACCCACGAGGAAATTTTTAAACTTAATTGCCTTAATGATGATTATGATTGAATATAATACAAAAAGAAATAATTATGGAATAATAAAATAGTATATGGGAAGAGGTACTATATACTAACATAATTTGGTTCTTTTCTAGCTTTAGCCAAAATGGTTAGAGTTTTATCAGTAGCGACTACAACTGCTTGAAATGTTTATTTATGGTACAATAGTCTAAAATTAGCATTTTTGGGACTTGTACTAACATGATCGGATAAATTAATAATATAATATATTTGGAAATGGATAAAATTCTAATTTTCATAACTTTATATCAATTAATAGATTACTAAATTAATATTTACACGGTTTCCTCTCACTATTGGTCACTAACTGGGTTTTGATTAATGATTGGTAGATGTTAAAAATTATAACATTTTATATTAATTTTATAATCTTTAAAATATGTACCTATTTTAATTTACACCTGCACAAGTAAATATACTATCCAATGTGATATGCTTCCACTTAAACAATGACCAAATCAGACTTAAGTAATCATTATGTTCACTGAATACACAGGATCTCTCATTGCATAAGATTATTCTTAAACATACTGAATATGATTGAATATCGAACGCAAAGTAAACCTTGTGTTCGTTGTGGTGATAACTTAAAATTCTACACTTTTGACCAAATTTTTCCAATTACGTTAATGAAATGTGATTACTTAACTGAAATTGTTATTGTTTTTGACCAATGAAAAAAAATTGATGATTGAATTATGTTTTATGAGTTTAGGGACATCCATTTTTTAAATCATTTTCAAGACAGTACAAAATATTCTCTATTCTTTGACACCCTCCCTCCCCTTAAAATAATACATAATGAAATGATTATTATTCTCATTTTGAGTTTTTACATACACTGTTTGCCCACTTCCCCTAGCATAATTTGTTGTGCTGTTGCGAAAATGATTAAAAATTAGATGACCCCCCTTAGTGGAAGCATAGGTATGATATTTTTTGTGACATAACATGATGCGATTTTTTTTTCTATTCTGATTATTCCCAGACAGAGTCAGCGTCCCACATCAGCTGGTGTTTTCTCAATTATCTGTTTAAAACATACTTTGACCTTTGCTCTGCTTATGCAAATTTTATGAACTTTGACTTTTAAATGCTAGAATAACAAAAAATAAAATTTCTCATTGAAAGATATTTGATATTTAGTAATTTTGTTGAATAAATGTTTAAAAAAGTGCAGATATAAAATTTGCTGTATTGCATGGCTTTGGTCAAATATAATGAAGCAGAAAGGATTATAAAAGAAACTTGTTTAAAAATAAATTAATTACTTAATTTTTTTACTTAAAATTTGTTTGCATATAATGTTCCAATTGGATAATCTTCATGCCATAATTTTTTAATAGTTACCTGCTATAGTCCTTTCTGGTTTGAAATTACATCTCCAAAAACAGTATTTTTCAAACACAAAGAAATATATTTACATCTCCCAGGGAAATGTAAATATTGCACATTTTTGGTTTAAAATTCTTAACAAATTAAAAAAATAATAGAAAATCCTGAACAGAGGAAAAGGAATAAAAGAACAAACTACAGTAAATAATTTTGTTTTATGTATGTTATTGGCTAAAAAGAAAACAAACACCAAAAAATACTGTCTTGGGTTTTGTAAAGAATAAATGAGGTTGTGTGTGTCTGTGTGTGTGTGTATTGTAAGTGCCACGAATCTAGCGTGTAACCGTCCAGTCGGGAAAGGTCAGTGAAGGTCACCAGTCGCTTATGCAGGTATATTAATATTGTAGCATTCATAAAGCTGCTGCATTAGATAGCTAAGTTCACAATGTTTGTTATCTCCATCTTATAAACATTATTTTATGTTGTTGATAATTATGTTTTTAATAGTCTTCTACAGTAAATTTAACTGGGTAAAGATCTGTCAAATTGTATATGACCAATTTTGTGTGAATTTCCTCATATATGGGCATAATGATGTCATATTACATCCATATATGGACATGTTGGTGTCATATCACATCCATATATGGGCATGATGAAGTCATCATATTCATATATGGGCATGATGATGTCATCATATTCATATATGGGCATGACGATGTCATCATATTCATATATGGACATGATGATGTCATCATATTCATATATGAGCATGATGATATCATATAGCATCCATATATGGGCATGATGATGTCATATTCATATATGGGCATATCATAGGTGTTTAAGCATGATGATGTATCATAATATTCATATATGGGCAATTCACAGTTATTTGTCGCATAAAATTTGATAGTGTGGACAGAGCCCTGTCCAGACTATCATTTGACAAAAACATGTGGCGTGCCTAAATATGGTCATGATGACATCACATCCTGACCATATATATGCATACAACATTTTTTTGTCAAAGACAATTTGATAATCTGATCAGAGCTTTGGCCATAGTAAAGTGATTCATCAACGTTGTCCTCAAATTGAGGAAATAAGGTGTAAAAATGGGCAGTTACATCCCTTTTTCCCCCCAATTTTTAAATATTAAAAAATCTGTATCTCATTCACTGTTCCCCAGTTTTTCGTCAAACAACTTTTTTCTATCTTTAGAAAAATCAGTTCTACAACATATCAACTTTTTTTTTTCCTCCGGAGCCTGACTTTAATGCATAAATATTTGTTTTAATCTTAAAAAACTGTTAATTTTAATAAAGCAGAATTAAACATTTTATATTTTTATAGTTACCATAAAGTAATCATAACTTAAAAAAATAATTTAATATAAAAAAATTAATAATTGCATAATAAAAGGAATATACTGGAAATTTACAATTACCTATTATTTAAAATATAGGAATTTATTTTTTTTTAAATTTCATTGTGAAATTTGTCTATTTTTATAATGAAAGTAGTAACACTTTTATACACTATGTAATTTTTATGTATGTTTCATAAAAAAAATTGCTTTAAATGAAAACACTATCTCAAGAAAAAGTTTCACAAGTCCCATGTCCATTCTTGTTTTAGAGCATTCCAACAGAAACATAATTAAATTTATACTAAAATTCACATTTCAATTATTTACTTAAAGTAAAAAAATAAATTAAATAATAATTTATACTCTCACTCATGCAAAAATGGTAAGAATTTCATCTTTCTTCATAATTGTTTACTTTTCTCAGAGAATTATTTAAACAAAAATACTAAATTCTCAAAAGAATGGATTCAAGAAGTAAGGCGCTGTCACATTCTTTCTACGCTGGAGCATTAGCTCAGAAGGCTAGAGCGTGCAGTCCAATAGGATTGTGCAGGTCGAAGGTTCGAATCCCTCATGCACCAGATTTAAGATGTTAAATGCACCTTCTGACTTGAATTCATGTAAATTATAATATATATATATATATAAATAATATAAATTTATACAAATACATAATAAAAATAATATAAATTTATGCAAATATTTAAAACTTAAAATTTAATTTTCATGAAGTTATGCCATTTTTGTTGAACTTCTTGTGGTTGGTTATTTTTGAAAGTAAATTATTGTGAATATTTATCAAATCTATACATTTTATGCAATTTTCTGAGATAAATTCAAATATTAGTTTATTTATTCCATTTATATAGGCAGCTCTGGTTAGCTTGGGTCTTGGCTCATAAAGCCTGAGTGTGTAGTCTTCCATTAAGCTGCCAGTCGAAGGTTCGAAACCTTCATTCTCAAGTTCAGAGCGCCAGATCTATTTAGCAAAGTTCATAAAAAATATCAAAATTTTTCTTAATTTAACATAACAACAACAACCATCAATAACAAATAACAACAACAATGATAATAACAATAGTAATAACAGTAGTAACAAAATAATAACAATAATATACTAGCACACAAAATTTATTAAACTTAATAATAAAATACAAAAACAAAAGTTTAAAAATGCATTAAAAAATTTACAAAATTTTTTTTTTATGAAAGAGAACAAAATAAAGAGAAAAGAAAACAAAAATAATCTTATTAATGAAAGAAAAACAATTATTAACGTAATAATTAAAAATAATTCATCTAAATAAGAAATAGTAATAGGGAACCAGTTATTTTCAACAAACATTTTTACCTTTTCAAATTAACGATTTGTAGCAATTTTCAATGATTTCCCAGTTGAAATAGAAAAGTTGTATACATATAATTTAATTGATTATAATTATGAGGTTTAATTGTTTCATTAGATAAAAACTGTTTATTTAACAAATATAATTTAAGTGTTTTTTTTAAAAATAAAATACAACTCAAACCAAATTGTATATAAAAAAGTAACAAACCTTGCTTTGAGGTGTATTTTTAGTAGTAAATTTGAGTATTTTAACAAGCCTGATTGAATTTAAAAATAACTTATCTGTAACCAGTCAGCCACCAACACAAAAATGTTGAATCATTGAGCAAGTTATTGTAGCTCCATGATGAAAGCAATATGTGACTTGTTTTTAGTGGTCCACTATATGGTAATTGAGTCACAAGTTCAAGAAATATTGACTATAGTTTTACGAAGTACTGCAATATATTAATTTGCCTGATTTTTTGTTTTCCTCTTTCAATTTTTTTTATACATTTCTAAAAATCATTTATTCTCATGTTACATGATCAAAATTGTATTATGTCATTACCTGAATCGCTAACATTCTGGTACCATTATTATTTACATTCTAAGTTTATTGTATTTTTGAATCAATTGTATAGTTTGCAGTACCTCAAATTTCAGTCATAATAAACATATACTACTCTGCCTTGTAAATCTATTAAAAAATAAAATAATTTCAAATGAAAATGTGAAAAAGTAACAATTTTCGGGCTAGTTAGGAGACATGGATATATTATCATGCCTATATTTTTAGTTTATACCCCTATATTCCTGCTAGCAAATTTAATATTTGTTTTAGTTAGTACCCCTTTAAATCACTGAAAACTTATAGTTTGACTTATAAGTGTTTATTTCAATATTAAACTCATACTGTTGTTGCAGCAACTCCAGTTGCAGTTTTTTTTTTTCAATTTTAGTATGTAGTATATCTTTTATATTTCTTGAACACTTATTTACCTCAGTTGACTTGTAAGAGTTTAGCTTCTTTACATTTGCTAGTGTTATCAATTTGTGTTATTGTTATTTGTTGGTATTATAAGAAATTTAGGGATATAGATGTCTTGTTCACATTTGATATAACTTTATTGTATTGGTTTATACAAACTTCAGAAAAAGGATTTTGCTTTTGTTTCAAATTTCAAGTATCTTTTTATGAGAGTTATATTTTAACCTCCATTTTGTATCCAGTTGTTGAAATTTATAAATGCTGCCACCCTGTGTGCACTCTGTTCAGCTGCTCTGCAAGATTAGTTACAATACTAAGCCTATGTTCTCATGTGGTTAGCAGGATCCGGATCCTGCTAACTACTGTATTAGCTGCCGTGCGTCCATACGATGAAATCCCGATCCGGATACCAAGAATATGATGATCGAATCATTGGCCAATAAGAAACTGGAAATTGTAAACGCATACGTGTGATTGGTTGATGATGGAAACGTGCTCAACTTGCTAACCGATAACGCTGGCTAACCGTTAGCGGTATCCAGATACCGCTGGCGGTTAGCGATAGCCGATCGGGCGTTCTCACGCAGGTGCTAACGGTTAGCGGTAAGGGTTAGCTCCTGATCCGGATACTAGGGCTCTCGTGAGAACCAGGCTTAAAAGTTCTAATTCACCATAACGTATGTGGGAAGGTTTTTCCAATGGTATAATGTAGTTGATTGGGGCTTGCCATGCCAAAACCAGCATTTGTGACCAAAACAAGAAAATAAACTTTTTAATATATTATTTATATTCTCCACATTATAAGCTTTAAAATAATAGGTCTTTTCCAGGTATTATGACTTCTCTGTGCTAAAGTGTACAATACTGCCACATTCTTATGATAATTACTCAGTTTACAATATTTAGGGACAGTATGCTGGTTTTTTGGATGGTAAGCCTCGTATGTGGTCAGAACTGTGAGGCATGTTGTCCACTTGACAGGCAGAGAGCTGAGCAGAATGTATGTATGTTCCATCTATAGAGGGGTAGTGGCATGGTGCTTTAATTACCCTCAGATGGGGGAGGAGGGCCACCTCCGTCGAGGAGAGCTAACCCTGGCCTGTGTCGGGGAGAAAAAACAGAGAAAAAAAAAATTAAATAATACCTTTGAAGCCTCTATATCGTCATAGTTTCTGGACCACTTCCGAGAGATTTTGAGCCACACCCACATCGGATTATTACCCCCTGATTATCCTTCCGCCAGTCCAAAATCCTGAGACTGTGTTTCTCTACTAAAAACAACTCCATTTTATAGAGCTCTCTTCACACTGTCAAGTTTTCTGTGACAAATATCTAATTTTTCCATATATAGGCATTATGATGTCATCACACCCATATATGGAAAAATGACATGCTGTCACACAAAACTTAATAGAGATAGTGCCAACAGAGCTATTGCTAATTACTGTGTGGTTACATAGAGTAGAGAATCACATGATATTGTTCAAGCCTGTAGGTATTCAGCTTTTATGCTACTGGATAAGAATTATATATAAAAAGATGATGAAAAGTTTGACAAAAGCAAATTCCCAATAATGAAGTGTTTGCTAATGATATTGGCATAAAATTAAAATATAATTTTTACAAGGTGGTAATATTTAGCTTTTCTCCTTTTGTAACAGGATGAAGCTTTTGGCTTGTGGAAAGAACAATGGGCTAAGATTTATCCTGATATGTCGCCCTCACGTCAGATAATAAACCATATTCACGACACGTATTACCTTGTAAACCTAGTCGATAATCATTACCCAAAAGGCAACATTATTTTTGACGTGCTTCAGAAGATGTTCAAATTGAAGGAAAACCACAAAAGGGGTCTTGTGTCCCTTGATGCATTGGAGGGTGCTAAGAAAATAAAGGTTTGTCATAATGAAGATAGGTTATATACCGTAAAACCTTGAATTGAAGCCCTGGGCTGTTTCTTTTTTTTCTTTTGCGAACTTTGGATGGGATCTTTTCAAGATGGGCTTCTTTTCGAGGCTACTTCTGCAAAGTAAAGAGTGGGGGCTTCTTTTCAAAATGAATGCTGTGAATTTTAGGAATTCTATGGTAATATAAAGAAATAAATATGGCCACTATAACATCAATCTGTATCATGGAGTTAATTAACCAGAATTAAATTACCTAATCTACTGTATAAACTAAACATTTACTTTAAAATTCAAGTACAGTGATATGTACTGTACTATCTCAAAAAGAAGCCTATGCTATCTTGAAAAGAAGACCATGCTATCTTGAAAAGAATCCTTTAGTCTTCTTTTCGAGATGGGCTTCTTTTCAAATCTAGTTATGCAAACCAAAGAGGGGGGCTTCAATTTGAGATGGGCTTCTTCTAGAGATTAAGCCCATTGGGCTTCAATACGGTAGTTGTTTAAATTAAATAGAGATATATATATATATATATTCTGGCTATTATTAATCAGGCTGCTTGTTCTGTTGTTTATTGGTGAAACAATAACAGTACATAGTTACCAACTGTCTCGCCTTTAGGCCTATTTACACAGAGCATGACAGCGGCAGAAAAAAACTATTTTTGTTCTTTATGGCGATCCACACAGAATGCGACAAGACTACGTGTTTTGTCTCAGCATTGAATGATAGTAATGTCCGCAATTTAGTCATTTGCAAAATATGTACATGATCATCATTTCATCATTGCATTAAAAAAAAAACATGATCATTAACTGTCTTGATTAAGATACCCTTCTATTAGTTTCTAGTGCCTTAGTTTTATTTTAAAAGTTTTGCCCTCACTTCCACTTATTTTCTTCAGACATGTATTCAAATTCTATAAGGTTGGTAACTATGAAAATACACAATTTATTTTAATTGCAAGCTTTGACTGAGTAGATTTTCTTTGCAGGTGGGTGGAGAAACACAAAGAAATCAACTTGATGAAGAAGCAGGAGGAGAGGGTTTCAAATGCTGATCTGAAAAGTCATAAGCACTTCATAGAATTGCGTACTTGTAGAGCTGCTTTACTAAGGTTCCGGTCAGGTGATTTTGGTCTCCAAGCCTCAGCTTAAAAAGTTAAAAACTTAAAAGCTGGATTAATGCCTAAAAATAATGATAGTATTGTATTTATTTATTTTCAGATTGCTATTGATAGAGTAGCATCAGAAAGCTGTTTACTTCATTCACTTGATCCTAGCAGTAGTTTTTTTTAAGGTTCACAGGTTGTTTATCAGTATTAATGTGCCAACAACTCTTTCTATGTAGGACAAAAATAGAAAATATCTGCTGTATACTAAAGAAAAGTTGCCGCTTTTTAAATGACTAACAAGTAATTATACCGGCCTAGATTAAAATATATGAATATCTACAGAGGTTTGCATGGCAAAGTAATAATATATAATATTAATGCTTGTGGTACACCACGCTTAGCTTATCTACAGAGGTCCGATGCCAGTTGTTATTGACGAATACCATGCAGCATCATTTTTTATGACCCACCGTAAGTCTAGTTGAGAGCATCTCAACAGGCACAGGCACGCACAAAATTTGATTAGTTCAAAAATGTTTATAATTGAGTAAACTTCTTTAATGTTGTTGATGTATGCTAACTGTTGGTGTATGTGTAACATGTATGCATAATCTAGATGATCAAAATAATGAGAATATAATATATTATTTAATAGTGCTACCCTCAACCAAGCACACTGCGCGACGGTCATTAGCCATTCCATAGAGAATGCAACATATGCGCAATGGATCATTTTTAATGACTATCTGCTCACGCTGCCATTTTCTACAAGCAGCAAGCGGCTGACAGTCGTGCTGTACAGTGTGTCTCTGGCTTTTAAAAACTGCAGAATTTTGAATTGGGATACTGTAAATAAGTAGGCTTATTCCCAGGCACAACTTTTTTAATAGTGTAGGTGCTTAAGATATTTGTTGCCAATTGTTGACTTGCCGAATACAATTTCATATTATTTAATACCGGCATTTATATATTATTTTGTGGCAAGTAATTCGATTACAGATTTGTATATGGTCATGTGACATTGGCATAGATGCTGTCTACATTTAAATATGAAATGAAATTTTACTATAAATGTGTAATATGAATATATTTCAGGAGTAAATTACAGTGTTTCCTATGCTGAAGCATGTTATGATTAATTTTCTATAATTTTTCTTTATAATTAATTTTCTATAATTTTTCTTTATAATTAATTTTATTAAATTATTTGTGGTTAACTTAGTCCTGCAATCATTGTCGTAGATAGAAAGTAGATGTTAAATACAGTTTGTTTCTTGTTCATTAAATGTAGGTCCTGTGTGGAATATTGTTAAACTTTCCTAAGTCGACTTTGCCTAACTCAGAGGCGCATTTTAAGAGACAGGGGGTGGGGTTGGCCAAGGTGGCCCCTTTTGGAAAGTTAAAACAAAAAAGGAAAAGAAATATTTGATAGTCCAAAACGTCACAGAGGTTATTTTCGGGCGTCTAGAAAAAAAAGATTTGCAAAGGCATGCCTCCGGAAACCCCTAAGGTAGCCTCACTTTCGGGCCCCCTTTTGGACATCTAAGGATCCGCCCTGTACCTCAAATAGTTTCTGAGTTGATCTTATTTTGAATTAACGATCTGCAAATCAAATTTTATCAAAGTCAATTTGGATTCAACTTAGGCAAGTTAAACTGTAGTTATAAAAAATACCAAGGTGATATTTCAATACATTTTTTCCTCTAAAATATAAGAATATATGTCTGTCCACACTATAGCTTTGTATGTGACAAATTTGGGTATGATGATGTCATATTACACCCAAGTATTATAAGCATATCACATTTTTTTAGTTTGGACAGAGCCTTAAGCTCTGTCCAAACTATAACATTTTTTGTCATGATGTAACTATATATGGTCATGTGATGTCATCATGACCATATTTAGGCATGTCACATATTTTTTTCAAATGAAATTTGATAGTGTGGACAGGGGCTTGCAATTTTCAACATGCAAATGCGTGGCCATAATGTTTAAATTGGAAAACTATAGCACAAACATACCCGCCTGGCACGTAAATGTAAAACCTCTTCAGCAGTGGCGGCTCTAGGATATATTTT
>NW_022708971.1:236686-244567 GCF_011630105.1 Anneissia japonica | reverse complement strand
AGACATGTCTGTCCACACTATAGCTTTGTATGTGACAAATTTGGGTATGATGATATCATATTACACCCAAGTATTATAAGCATATCACATTTTTTTAGTTTGGACAGAGCCTTAAGCTCTGTCTGCACTATAAAATTTTCTGTGTCATGATGTAACTATACATGGTCATGATGTGATTTCACACTGTTATATTCAGCCAAATATTCCCTGTAGTGGGATGAATAGTCTGCTTGTATCCTTGTAAAATGCTTGTATTTTTCTAATAGTGTAACTCAATGGCGATGCCAAATATTTTGCTACTACACCTTGGTGGTCCTTGAGGCATGAATAAAATTTAAATTCAGTTTACTACTTTGTGTCTAAATATTGACTAATTCATGTACAGTAGGACTCCGGATGGTTTTAACAGTGCTGCAGTCAGAGTGTCTGCACCAGAGATTTCGCAGAACCAAGCAGCCACTGACAGTAGCGAAGTTGCCCTCCCTGTCATCAGACACCACAATAACTTAATAACAATACACTAATTAGTAATGTTAAAACAGTGCAGATATGTTTTGGCAGGTGCTATTTTAAATTGTTGGCAACGATGTAATAAGGCCAACTCAGACAGCGTCGGCCGACGCAGCCCGACCCGATTTATCGTCGGGGACAGTCTTAAGCCGTCGTGAGAAATATTAAACATGTTTAATATTCTACTACGCGACTGCCACTGACGCACACCATCGCGTCTGCGTTCAACTCACACAGACCCGACGCGACAACAAATCGCGTCGGGCTGCGTCGGCCGACGCTGTCTGAGTTGGCCTTTACAGGTACATATATAATGAGCCAGTATTTATTAAAAATTTCTTAAAGAATATCCCTACCATACCTTGACACAAAAACTGCGTCATGCCCTCTTAAATCATTTCAGGAAATATTACACTAACAACCAAAATTTAATCAAATATCGAAAACTCGTGGAGTTTGCGTAAAATTTTATTTCTTGTGGTTAATCGTAACTAAAGCAAACACGTGATGTTAATTATGTCATCATTCCTGACGATGACATAATTAATGTCGAAATATTGAATCCCAACACGATGGCGTGTATTTCAATACATGGGAGTATGTATTATACTTTCTTATCTGAGATTAATCAGTGGACCTTTCGGTGATGTCTACAGTTACAGCACTGTTGAACTCTAGTCTTGGCGGTCCTTGATGATTAGGCCAAGAAAAAGTTTTTGTTAAACAAAGCAACATTTTAAAATCAGGGCGGTCGGTCAGCCCAAGATCTATTTCTAAGATTACATTTGTATACTGTAACGCTTTATACCAAATAAACATTAAATTTTGCAGCTATCATATTGCCAACAGATTTAGGAATAATGTATGTTAAACATAAAATATGGGAGGGCCATGCCCTTTGTGATTTTATAATTCATCGGTGGCGTAACACTAGTTTAACTACAGCATGGTTTTCCTGAATCTGTTGGTAATATAATTGCAAAATTTTATTTAGTATAAAAAGAAAGAATCTATATGGATATGAAAAACTATGATGATATCAATTGCCAAACATCTACAACAGCCTTCTCTTGAAACCCAAAGTAAGGGGCGGTGCGCAATCTACTTCATATTTTGGTGGCACCAGTCCCTAAACAACTTGACTGAAGGAAGTAGCAAACGTACAGACGATGCTAATTGGTAGTTAGCAAAACTGTTGGCATCAAAAAACGTAAGCATACTGGTTTTACTTGAAGAAAATTCTTCAAAAATAAGTTTTTTAATTTCAGTGGGCCGCTATAAATCCCATCATGCATTACCTGCAGATGGATAATTTGTGTTGATTTTTGTTATGCGCCTCTGTGGGAGTAATCACGGATACATGGGTGAAATCCACTGAGGAAATTCCATGCTTAACACATGTACACAATGAAGGGATATGAAATTCATATTGTCAACTTACAGTACTAACAAGTCTGAGACATGTAATTATAAGCATAGGCAGGCCACAATTTTGCAGACATTGGGTCATTGGGTTCAAAATTAGCAGGATAAATTAATAATTTACATTTACCAATGTTCCTTAAAAAGTTTTACAACAGCAAAACTGGATCAATTAATTATTGTGTGGGAAAAATAATCAATAATATCCAATGGTCATGAAATTAAATTTTCTATATTCAATACTAGTTCTATCTGTAATACAATCCTAGTATCAATGCATATTCTTATATTTCCTCATATGAGATGCAATGCTTGCAGCTATTTGTTCATCCGTCTTATTTTGTCCGTAGTAATCCATGAAGTTGCCATCTGGATCCAGAAGATACATAATAATAGTATGGTCAACCTGAGGAAGGAATAATACAGTAATAATTAAAGTACAGGGATGAAAGTATAAAATAATACAAGATTTCTATGTTTATTTTTTATTTCAATACATCCAAGAGCAGGGCATGCCTTTTAAGGAAATTTTGACCACAGATGCATGAAAATATGTTCTCTGCCACTTGGCAATAAAATTAAAACATGACGCTTAGCTCAACCAAGAATTGTTTTTTTCTAATTTTTATAGCCTCCTGTAAACCCAACTGAAGGACTGGTCTCCTGGATAGATATCAAATTACAAATAAAAATTTCTATGTTCGTCTTTGATTGAATGCGTATGTCTGCACCAAATGTTCGGGTTTTTATGGAGCAGAAACATCCAAATTGAACAGCAGAACTTGGTTACAACTTCCCGAGTGCGTGCTAATACAGAGTGCATCACTAATTTTTATCGTATTATTTTCATTAGAGACCAAAGCTGCTAAAGACCAAGAAAACTCCGGTCCGAAAAATGGTCCTTAATTGGAGGGAGACCTGTACAACACTTACAATGTAGTCGTTGTCTTCATCCTTAGGTCCTTGGCTGTAATAAACTCTGAAGTTCTTTGCAACTTCTTTTACTTTCTCCATGCTTCCTGTTAAGCCGATAAACTTTGGACTGAATTCTACAAAGACATTTATAATAAACATAGTCAGTTGGTATATACACATATATCAAATATAATAGTAATGATTGCATTGATGAATATATAACCATAATCTGACCTTTGACATATTCTGCCATAACCTTGACAGTATCTCTCTCTGGATCAATGGTAATAAATAGCGGAACAATATTTGGTAAATTGCGACTTTCATCTGAAATGGAATAATAGATTTTCATAAATAATTTATAAAAACAATAGTATTACCAAAATTTGTACCTTGTTTCCTAAACTTATTTTTTCGAAAAATTGTCAGAGGAGGGCTGGACAAAAAAAAAAATATATTTTGTTTCTTTAATTAGCAAATAGTTTTGCCAAAAACATAGACAGAGACAGACAGAGGAGAAAATAAAAATAAAACTTTATTGGTGAACATAAACAGTGCAGAATGGAATGGTTAAATGCTTTAAATTTATAATTAGAAAGAAATATACATAACTTATTTTTGGAGATTTCAAGGCAGTGGCGGGCATAATAAACATTTTTTTTAAAATATAATTTTTTTTTCAGGAATTTCCATTTTTTGTTGCAGCAAACACACTAATTCATCAAAAATAAAATTTTATTCGAAATTACCATTATTCGAGGGCAGAGTGTTCGCTAAACAATGTATAAAAAAAGTCTCGCCTACAGTAGTAATACTGTGTAGCGATATCGTAACCCAAACTTTTCGTATGTAGACATAAAACTAATAATACTAAAGGAAAATAATAGAATTATTATATATAATTATATTTTTTGTGGCTTACCAATCTTATTCACTACATCCACCATCTTTTCTAGCTCATCAGGACATATATCCGGACAATGAGTAAAGCCGAAGTACAGAAGCACCCATTGGCCGAGATAATCTTTGTTTGTCTTGGGATTGCCTTCATGATCAACCAATGAGAATGGCCCTCCTATTGCTGCTTTTCCTAGAGACTTGGAACGTTCTTTCTCAAGAGCTGAAAAATTAAGATCTTGTAATCTTAAAAAAATTAAGCATAGGGACGCAATAGTAAATCACTCAACTCATAACATTAAAAAACTATATTTTCTTATGACTTATTGTTAAGTTGCTACATTGTTTTTCTTACCAAGTTCTTTCTGTCTTTTAAAATATTTGAATCCACCAATCGCTAAGCCTCCAAATGCACATGTAACCACTAAGGATTTCCAAGATATGGGCTAGAGACATAAAAAATATTAAGAAATTTAAACAATAGCATATACATAATGCACGGTACTTAAAATTGAGATTTTTTTATACACAATGTGGAAAGTGTTTTATGTACTGTTTGGTGTCTAAAATGTTTATGTTCTTCTTTTTGTTTTCCATTCTTGTTTTTGCATTAAATACCATCTCTATCTTTCATAGTCACACTGAATCGGTGGTGACTCCAGCAATTTGTAGGTAGGGTATCCGACACATCCGGAAGGGAGTACGAACCAAAGCGCCTACCAGAGCTCTGGTTAGGTTCCCGGAATAGAAATTTCTGGTAGGGTTCACAGGATGAGTTTTTATGGCTCGATAGTCATTAGAATAATTAATATCTTTAGTTTTAAAGTTCTCCTATGAACATATTTTAACATTACAGTACATGGAAAGAAACGTAAGAATTACAAATATGTCTTACTCCTTTTGATTTTGTTGGATCTGATCTGGAGCTACTCTTTCGAACTGATATTCGTTGACGTTGTTGCATTATTGGGAATTTTACTCGACTTAATCCAGCACTGTAGTGGATCCGAAATACTTGCACAGCAAAATTATGAAACCTGCAAAGTCTCATCTGTAAGAACAATCAAGGTTACTTTTTAAAAAAAAAATAGAATTGGTCTTTAACAGTAGGAACAAATATTGCTCCATCAACACACAGGTTTAAGTGATTCACAAGATGAAAACCAGGAAAAAAATGATATAGTATTGTAGACAATAAAGGGTCTATGTTAGTAATACTATCTATAGTATACTGTAAAGTATTCTAATTCCGTTAATTGATTTGACCTAAAAAGCTAGCTCAAATTTGTGTGGGAAAACCGCTAAGAAACTAGGCCTAGGCCTAAGTTAAGTAACTTTTAGCTAGGCGTGCGCATATTAATCGAACGTCTTACATTGTCATTTGTGCACGACAAATTATATTAAGATTATGTCAAAGCCTAATTTTGTCTGCGCGGAAATCGGTCCTTATTGTCCGAAGTGCACGGATGGTTTTTTCTAGGCTAACTTTTTGCGCGGAGGATATATTCCACGCGGCCCACTTAGGCCACGGACACGCCTGCTGAGTGAGTAATTGATTGAAGCCTGGCTTACTTTAGGCCTAGTCTAGGCCCTAGCCTAGTTAGGCTTTTTTTACACACCCATTTTTTTAATTATTCATTAGGCCTAATTATACTTACTTTATTTACTGCCTTGGTTGTTTCATAAAACTAATCAAATTCTGTTTCCTGTCCTGACTTTATTCCTATTTCTGATTCGAACAGACGTCAGTTAGGCTAGGCCGAGGCTAGTCAATGTGTTTGTTTTGTGTAAGCTGCCATTTTTTGTACCTATGCCTATAGGCCTACCTAACTTACTAATAATTACTGTAGTTTATTTATAAACTAGGAATAGGTATATGCCTTACATATTCTGCTTAATTATCAACATCATAATTATAATTTCATTTCATTTAATATCACACTTTTGATTTTCAAAAGATTTGTTGTCACATACTAGGCCTAAACCCTTTAACTTCGTAAAAATTCTAACTCATTCGTACACAAAACATGGCAGCCACCAGGGAAAAAATTTCTCCTTTCGAACTGAGCATGCGAATGCTAAAAGATGAATTATTTAAGAAAGATCCCGTGATGTTAGGTGTAATAGTTGCTGTAGCAGTAGTTTTGATAACCATAGGTACATTATGATTATCAGTATTGGGCTTTTTATAAGGCATATTATTGGCCTAAGAAGAAGGTTTTCTCCATATGGCCTATACCGGCCTAGTAGTAGGCCTACATATTGGGCCTAGGCCTACTACTAGGCCTACATGTGTAGCTTACTGCTAGCTACCTAGCCCTCTAGTCTAACTAGCCTAGCCTAGGCCTACTCCTATAGAGAGACCTAGGCTCCTAGGCCAAGTCTGAAGGAGTTTAATTAAGCAAAGTGTAGGGCTTGTTGATTTTTTAAAATCTATCATGGCAGGAGCAATCTTATCAAAGTAGGCCTATCCAGCTTGTTTGTGTGCACGGCGCATGCTATTTTTTACATTTGTTGTATATGTTATAAATACAGTAAAACGTCCATTTTACGAACATCGATTTTACGAATGATATTTGTCCCTGATGACGTCATTATCGACCAGTTATTACCATAAAAAAAGTCTGATTGTGCACGTTTTACAAAGTGATAATGTATATTTTTTTTGATAATCAAGTTTGTTGTAATTATTTATTAATATACTAGTTTGATCTTCCATTTCTGGTATAATAATAACTATAATTATCACTATATTAATGTAACAAACCTAACCAGAACAACGAAATACCAACGCAAGTGTCATTGGATTAAGCGCTGTAGAACACGATAGAAAGGGCCATAAAACATACAGATGTTTGAATAAGAGTTGAAATAACATTTTGTTAAGTGGAAGAATGCCAGTGATTAAAATAATTTGGTTTTTATTGAAGGTAAATTCTGTTAGGCTCTAGCGCGGGAGCCTATCAGCACTCAATGGCAGTTGATGATAGCTAGGCCTAGTTATTGGAAAGAATTCGATCCAACTCGGCCACAAGTCAACTCGGCCACAAGTTAACTCGGCCACAAGTCAACTCGGCCACAAAAAGTTTGGCTACAGTCAACTCGGCCACAAGTCAACTCGGCCACAAGTCATTTACTGGTACTATGTTGTACTAATTGTTATTATTATTTTTGTTATTATTGTTGTCATTGTTGTTGTTATTATTGTTGTTTTTATTACCGTTAGTTTTAATATTAATTATTAGTCTTAGCATTAACATTATATATTGTTCAAATTTTTGCTGATATTATTATTATTATTATTATTACAGTACCATATAAATAATAAATAATTTTCGATTTTTTATTATTATTATTCATATTATTATTATTATTATTATTATTATTATTTATTAGTCTTAGTATTATAATTTTAATAATAGTAATTTAAAAAGTTGTTGTTATGGGCGTTTTATTAGTATTTTTCTCATATTATTATTATTAATATTAATATTGATGTTGTCACCTTTATTATCGATATTATTACCCTTATATTACTAAGTAGGCCTAGTATTATAAGTATCATTATTATTATTATTACTAATTAGTATTACTATTATTATAAAAATAAACATTATCTTTAATTTATTATTGTATTATTGCTATTATCACCTTCAATATCGTTATTATCACTAATTAGTTATTAAAAGTGATATTTAAATATCGTTATTATTACCATACTAGTATTATTACTATTTGTTAAAATAAATATTACTATTAATGTTGTTGTTATTATCACATTATTATCGTCATAATGACTAATTAGTATTATTAATGTAAATATTACTAATTTATTGTCGTTATTGTTGTTTAATATTATTGTTGAAGTAGAATGTTGTGAGCAAACAGAAGACGAACACATTAATAAATAACTCTTTTTAATTCATAGGCAATAGCATTCAAATCTCTTGGTAGTATGGTGGTCCTGTTTTACTAAAACATACTGTGTACTTTATTTCAATCATATATTGAAGAAAAAGGATGAAAAAACTTAGATTTACATTAAATAACTTGTGGCCGAGTTGACTTGTGGCCGAGTTGACTTGTGGCCGAGTTGATTTGTGGCCGAGTTGACTTGTGGCCGAGTTGACTTGTGGC
>NW_022708971.1:223065-236010 GCF_011630105.1 Anneissia japonica | reverse complement strand
TTAGTAATACTATCTATAGTATACTGTAAAGTATTCTAATTCCGTTAATTGATTTGACCTAAAAAGCTAGCTCAAATTTGTGTGGGAAAACCGCTAAGAAACTAGGCCTAGGCCTAAGTTAAGTAACTTTTAGCTAGGCGTGCGCATATTAATCGAACGTCTTACATTGTCATTTGTGCACGACAAATTATATTAAGATTATGTCAAAGCCTAATTTTGTCTGCGCGGAAATCGGTCCTTATTGTCCGAAGTGCACGGATGGTTTTTTCTAGGCTAACTTTTTGCGCGGAGGATATATTCCACGCGGCCCACTTAGGCCACGGACACGCCTGCTGAGTGAGTAATTGATTGAAGCCTGGCTTACTTTAGGCCTAGTCTAGGCCCTAGCCTAGTTAGGCTTTTTTTACACACCCATTTTTTTAATTATTCATTAGGCCTAATTATACTTACTTTATTTACTGCCTTGGTTGTTTCATAAAACTAATCAAATTCTGTTTCCTGTCCTGACTTTACTCCTAAGTATTTCTGATTAGTTAGGCTAGGCCTAGGCTAGTCAATGTGTTTGTTTTGTGTAAGCTGCCATTTTTTGTACCTATGCCTATAGGCCTACCTAACTTACTAATAATTACTGTAGTTTATTTATAAACTAGGAATAGGTATATGCCTTACATATTCTGCTTAATTATCAACATCATAATTATAATTTCATTTCATTTAATATCACACTTTTGATTTTCAAAAGATTTGTTGTCACATACTAGGCCTAAAACCCTTTAACTTCGTAAAAACTCTAACTCATTCGTACACAAAACATGGCAGCCACCAGGGAAAAAATTTCTCCTTTCGAACTGAGCATGCGAATGCTAAAAGATGAATTATTTAAGAAAGATCCCGTGATGTTAGGTGTAATAGTTGCTGTAGCAGTAGTTTTGATAACCATAGGTACATTATGATTATCAGTATTGGGCTTTTTATAAGGCATATTATTGGCCTAAGAAAAAGTTTTTTTCCATATGGCCTAAACCTAGTAGTAGCCCTAGGGAGGCCCTAGGCCTAGGCCTACATATTGGGCCTAGGCCTACAGGTGTAGCTTACTGCTAGCTACCTAGCTAGCCCTCTAGTCTAACTAGCCTAGGCCTACTCCTATTTATAGAGAGGCTTAGGCTCCTAGGCCAAGTCTAAAGGATTTTAATTGAGCAAAGTGTAGGGCTTGTTGATTTTTTAAAATCTATTATCATGGCAGGATCAATCTTATCAAAGTAGGCCTATCCAGCTTGTTTGTGTGCACGGCGCATGCTATTTTGTACATTTGTTGTATATGTTATAAATACAGTAAAACGTCCATTTTACGAACATCGATTTTACGAATGATATTTGTCCCTGATGATGTCATTATCGACCAGTTATTACCGTAAAAAAAATCTGATTGTGCACGTTTTACAAAGGGATAATGTATATATTTTTTGATAATCAAGTTTGTTGTAATTATTTATTAATATACTAGTTCGATCTTCCATTTCTGGTATAATAATAACTATAATTATCACTATATTAATGTAACAAACCTAACCAGAACAACGAAATACCAACGCAAGTGTCATTGGATTAAGCGCTGTAGAAAGAACACGATAGAAAGGGCCATAAAACATACAGATGTTTGAATAAGAGTTGAAATAATATTTTGTTAAGTGGAAGAATGCCAGTGATTTAAATAATTTGGTTTTTATTGAAGGTAAATTCTGTTAGGCTCTAGCGCGGGAGCCTATCAGCACTCAATGGCAGGTAATGATAGCTAGGCTAAGTTATTGGAAACTGACACCCAATCTAGTGTTTACAAATTTTTCTATTTACGAACACCCCTTTGTACCGAGGGGTATGCTGATACAGTAATACCATTCATTAACCATAGAAAATTGTTGCTGTACTACCAAACTCCATCAACTCAAAACATTTTTTAATACTTCTCCGATTCAAAACAACGTATCGTCATTAAAGGTATGTGGCAAAGACAAGCCAAACCAGTCACTCGTCGCAAATCATGTTTCAGAGAAAATTGCCAAAACATGCTGGAATTTCAAATTTTTAAAAATCTATTTTATTGCACTAAACTAATCTTTACATATCTATACATCATTCTATGCTGTTATTTTCCCAATTTTCAATGTTAAAGCAATACTTTTTAAGGATTTGATGATAGTTTCTGCATGAGAAATATATTATTCTTTAAACAGCTGTATGTTTAAACGCTTGTAACTTCATAAGGAAATGTCCAATTTGAATGATTTTTTTACCATTTTATAGCTATTATTTTACTCTCTAACACTGTATTAATAACTCAAAATTGATTTTTGCGACGAGTGACTGGTTTAGCTTGTCTTTGCCACATATGTTGTTGTGCTCCATAACCTACATTGTTTTACCACAGAAAATTATCGGATTTAAAGTTTACTGCTCACAGTAGATATACGTGTTGCTATCTCTGAAAAATGACTCATCATCGAGACTTATCCCGAAATCGACAAAAATTCAAGTTACGTCATTTCGCCTTGCGACGTAGTGGAAACAGTTGAACTCGGCCCCAAGTCCAACATATTGACCCTAACCCATTTTTGTCCTGCACTTGTGTATTCCATTTTGTATTTAATTTGTGAACTAGGTGTAAAAACAATGTAGGGCGTATTCATTAGTGTGACTATTTTGGCCATGAACTAGTTCGGCCGCTATGTATTTGAAATGCATTTTGTATTGTATGTTTTAAGTTTAATTTGATTCATTGAAGGACTATTAAATATCTTAATACTGATAATTATAATTTTCATGATAAATATGTGTATTAACTTTAAAGTAATAAAAGAGACTGGGAAAGACTGATTAGAAAATGTATTTAATATGTTTTTTTAAAATTAATTTTGTATTTATTTTTCACTCTTCACAGATTTCTATTCTATTTTTTAAAAATATTTTATATGCTATGTAACGTTGTTGGAATAGTCTAGTCCTTACCATTTTAAGATATGTTTGTACAGTATCTGCTTTTCCGTTGTAGTTTACAGTACTATACTGCACTTCTTATTAGTTACATAGGGAATGGGGAATTCTGTCTATCTTGATATCGCAGTAATAATTATGGAAATACTGTACAATACTGGTATTTTTTTTGCTTTTTAGTTATTTACAAGTTGCTATCACGTGGAAGAGGCGGCCGAAATTCTGTGTTGCTTGTTGGACTCTCAGGAGCAGGGAAAACTCTTCTTTTCTCAAGGGTAAATGTCATCTTAGATGTTGAAAATCTATTTATAAATATAGTGTTACCCAAATTTAATAGCAGTACAGATCTCACATCGTGACCATAAGCAGATCATGACTATACCTGTATATGGGCATGCAACAGTTTTTTGTCAAAGAAAATTTTAAAATCTGGACACAGCTTTAATATTCATTTAATATTTCTTCCTCAGCTAATGTACAATAAAGATGCCGTCACATTCACATCAACGAAAGAGAATGCTGGCAGCCACATGACACTAAGCAAGAAGGTGGTTAATTTAGTTGACATACCGGGAAACATCAGACAAAGGCAGCAGTATTTAGATCAGTACATAACCCAAGCAAGGTACAGTAGGTTATACTGATTCATGAATTTTTATAATAATGTGTAGTATAATATAAAATACGGTAATTATTATAATGTTTTACATACTCTAAATATACTGCAAAAATACAATGGTCCCAAGTTAGAGAAAGTCCCTTTGATGAGATCTTAACAAATTTTAATTTTATTTTGCTGAGCACGGCGATACACACCAGCACTGACTTCTGTGAGACAATTGATAATAAAGAAGCAAAAACATGCAAATATTATGAATTTGCAGGTGATGGGTTAATTTCCAGGAGATGCTTGCTTGCTTGCCTGCGGGAGTGCGGGAGGCCGTCCTGATTTCCGAGAGACTCCCGCAACTTCGACTTGGGACCCTTGAAAATATATCTATAAATCTCAATGAATGCACTGTGTGCAGTTACTGTAAGTTTTGACCTTTGGAACTATATTACTGTAACTTCTAGATATCAAAGTCACTGTTGTGCTCTTAAAACACTGTCCACACTGCCAAATTTGTGCGGTGTGCCCATATATGGGCACATGATGATGTCGTATTACACCCAAGTATGGGCATACATGTATCACATTTAGTTTTCACATAAAATTTGATACATGTTTCTTATTCTCAATTTTCATCATCACTTTAGACGTTCTTGGCCCAATGCAGGGCAAAGGCCTCCCCAAGCTTAAACCATCTACAGTACAGTACATTCATCATTTTAGGAGCCATTAGGGCTTATAAGGGGTGGAGCTTATCCCCAGTTTCAAAAGCTTGAAGCAGATGAGAGTGTGACTCCTGGACAGGAGGCTGTCCATTGCAGGTTTACCCATTGATATAGCAGTGTAGACTGAAGCATTGTAAATTAAATATTACCTGGCTGCTCAATTCCTGATCCCCTCCGGTCCTGGTCTGTCTTGCTCTTGGGACCAATGCCACACCGGCTTTCGGACTCATATAGTGCCAAATTGTTGGTTTTCAGAATTAGAATTTTTATTTTTATTTATATTTTTATATATTTAATGTAATCTTTTATGTATTTTGTAAATATTCATTCTTAATTTGTAAATGCATATTTTAATGTTTTTGTGTAATTTCATTATTTTTAATTACGGCCTTTATATTTTTGTAAATTCAATAATTTTAGCCTTTGGCTACCTTTTGTATTATTTGTATACCTGAATAAAATAAAATAAATAAACGCTTCACTCAAGTACACAATTCTTTCTTTATCCATCAATTCTATATAAAAAGCAAACAAAAACAATAACGGATGCCATGATTAAATAATAGTAATAATAATGCAGTAATACAAATATTTAAATAAATAAATATAATGAATAGGACCTCCAAGAAGCTTGTATATAGTTGGCCGATCAGACTAATGTTTTTATTATAATAACTCTTAGAAACAAGAGCGACCACTCACCAGTCCGCGCGTTCCTCCACGCTTAAATACGGTACAGACGCAAGTTATTATATTGGGTTTTTTGGAAAAGCTAATAAGAAAGAAATATTTAAATTATTAGAATGTTTATTTGTACAAAACAAATTATTATTTAGAATGTTCATTTCTACAAAATTAAAATATCGTAAAATTGAAAAAAATAAAAATAAAAGAATTGAATACCAAGACGTGATTCAAACGCACAACTTTAAGTTCTTTACAACACATCCTTAACTTACTGTGCAGGTGCAGTCCATGTGGCGTGCCCTATTAGCAGAATTGCAGTAATCTACATTTCTTGCTGAAACCCTTGTTTTGTTTTGTAGGTGTAGGGGGAGAACCCTAGGGTCCAACTTAAAAAAGGGCGATGAAGTTTTGTTGGAAATGACCTCTAGTTTATGTGTACAAAATTTCCTGCACACCCGTTCAAATCTGGCAAAGCTGGACGCTTTTGAAGTTCTGGTAACAAGAGCAAGCACAAAAACAGCAGTGAGGCTCTGGGGTCAGCGTCTTTTGCGGACCCAATAAAAGCTAACATTGAGGTCGAAACCAAACTGTTCGTACTGCGTCAAACCGCTTCTATTCATTTGATAATAAGGGTGCCGTACTATTATCGCTGGTATTCAATAAAAAAAAAAAACAAACAAGAAAAAACCAGTGTTATTTTCTTTATCATCTTAGGGGGTTAGTCTTTGTGATTGACAGTGCAGCTTTTCAGAAGGAGGTAAAAGAAGTTGCTGAATATCTGTACAATATCTTGAGCAATGCAACATTTTATAAGATGTCCCCTAAGTTGCTGATTATGTGCAACAAACAGGACATCACCTTGTCAAAATCAGCACAAGTTATCAAGACACAGCTCGAAAAGGAAATGTAAGTTGTATCAGATTTTTAATAAGATCATTAAAAACAATTAAAAATCCATTTCAAACAAAATTACCAAGTTGTGTGTAATTAAGTATTATTATTATTTTCAAGTACAATGTTTTATGTTTACACTGGTAAAATCACAACCAAAATCAGAATCACTTTCACTTTTTGTTTACATGGAATGCAACACTTTCTACTTGGCTCTATGATTTTTTTTTGAAAAAGTGCAGTATAAATAATTATATTTATAATGTTGGTTTTTATATATAACAAGATGAATGTAGTTTTAATATAAATCATTTGGAAAATGCACAGTATATAGTTATAGATAGAATGATTATGAATTTTAAATTTACATAATTGTTTTTTAGATCATTTAATTAATTAGGAATTAATAAGGTAACTAGTTTTTAATAAATACATGACAGATGGTATTTTTGATATGAATCTCTTTGAAAAACCGCAGTATTAATGGTTATAGATAGATAGAAATATTATTATGATTATAAATTATATAATTGTTTAATTAGATCATCATTAAAAAAAATGGGGATTAATACAGTCACTGGTTTTCATATATAACTCTATGGCAGAATTAATTTTAAATATAAAAATAGCCAAATTCATAATGCTAGCATACTCCAGGCAGCCGTATTAATGAACATTGTACTGTTTGTGACTGGTTGAAGTACTTTTAGATATGATTATTCATGCATGCAGTGTGTTAGGAGGTGTTATTTAATATTTCACAAAAGCTTATCAAAAAAAGAATCAATAATAATAAAGATGCCTGCATTACACTTGATAATTATTAAAAGAGCTTGTTTCTTTTTGAGAATCCAGTTGACATTTTAATTGAGTTGCTTCAATCACCATCAGAACTAAACATTTTCCTAATGTCGATTGACAGTGGTTGATTCAATGGGGCCCAGCCTCCCCTTCCCAAATTCTTTAAAATTATAAAAAATAGAGAAAAAAAATGAAGAAAATTATATAAGTGCCATTCATTTCTAGCCATCTAGGGGTGCCATAATCTTATCTGTTCTTACCTCAACCGCAACCATGGAGGGGGCTGAGGTGGTGTAGATCCTCCATCTGTGAAAGTCCCTCCCTGGGCCTCTCTATTTTGAATTCCTGGATCCGCCATTGATCGAAAAACATCCAGACTCGCTGAAGCAAGCATTCAGGATTATTATTTTCGCTTCACCATTCAAACCTTCATACAATATCAAATGAATCTCCATTCCATTTCATACTGATTAGCGTATTTTAACTTCACATTAAAGTATTGTGATAATATGTTTATTATGACTATTGATAATATGTTCAGAAATATTATATATTTTAAAAAAAGTATATTATTGAAACGAAGTTTAACATAATATTAATTTTTTTATTGATGACATTTAATATTTAATGTGATAATGACTTATAATGAAAAAAAATACTGTGCATGTAAATGATTTGAGTATGTGATATGGTTTTTTTTTTTTTTAAATTTTAAATAAAGGTGTGCTACCCACACAAAAGAGAGAAAAAAAAAAGTATTGTGACATTATGACTTCCTCCAACCATACTCCAACCTTGGTTGTGGTTGAGATATTTTGTTGATATTGCTTTAACCTTGATTCAAAGTGAACACTGTATTAACTCTTCAGTTTTATTTTTTGATTTAACAGATTAATTCTAGATTCCCTTCTGTTGCTTTTAAAAGGAAAGTGTACAATAGAAAGTTCTAGTTAAAATATGTAATAATAATACAAGCATTTATATTCCACTGTAGATCCAACAAACGTTTGCTCATAAGCACATTACAATTACATAAAATCATCAATTAAAATTGATACAAATAATACAAATAAGTAGAAATAATTATTACCCTATTGGCAAGGTTTTCACAACTTCTCGAAGTTCAGTACTAGTGAAAACGGGTGTTGCAAAGAGGTTAAACAATTATTTATACTCGCGCTTCATTCTTATGTGAATTTAACTAATATTTTTAATCTGTATAGTTTTTCTTGTACATGGTTTTATGATTTTTTTTTAATTGTTCATTCATACAAGAATATCAAAATGTTATTAATATTAAATTTATTTTTTAATTATTTTTTCCCACATATTGGGGTTTCATTTTAGAATTGTTACTAGGTTTTTAAATACTCAAAAATCAGCATTCAATTGTTCAAAATTTGTTCGTCAAATGCCCTTATTTGTCAGGCTCATGCCCTGTTAAATCACACCAAACGTTTTGGTGATCCAATTCAACACATCAAGTCCAAATCTATGACCTTAATTGTCTTTCAAAACTAGTTTGTATAAGCATGGTACAAGCATTTGTACAAGTTTCAGAAAGTTTTTTCTCTGGAGCATGGCTTTTTAATTGATACCAACATGACTGACAAAAAGTGGTTTAATATTCAGTGGTGCATTCAGGAATTTGAAATATAGAAGCCAAGAGAGGGACTTATATAATTTATGATTATGGCACGTCTAGATGACCGGAAATGGCACCCTCAGACTTAAAATTTGAATATAACTTTCTTTAGTCTTTTAGTGGGGTGGGGGTGAGGGCAGTCTGGCTGAGCTGGCTTGGGCTGCCGTGAATCTGCCACTGATATTATAAGGGATTTTCTTTCATTCATAGAATATTATTGTGATTGGATGCAGTTGTTTGTAGATGATAATATTTTCTTTATTTAAATTCAATTTTTAGATATAATTATTTATACGGACTGAAGGTGGGCAGCGTTTTTAAATACGAGTATTATATTTTACAGGAACACTGTCCGCAAGACTAAAGCAGCGGCTCTTGGCAGTACTGATGATTCTAGCTCTAGTTCCGAGATCTTCCTTGGCAAGAAAGACAAACCATTTGAATTTTCCCATCTGTCCAAATTTAAGGTTGAATTTGTGGAGTGCAGCACCAAACCAGAGGCTGATGAGGATGAACCAGAAATTGGGCCACTTCAGGAGTGGCTTGCTAGCAGACTCTGAAAAGAAAAGAAAAATACCATAAAAACTAATTATTTAAAGGACCGTAAAAGATTATCTAAATTTTTGTTTTTGATTTATGCAATATTTTGTTACAATAATATATTGCACTTTAATGACGGAATAAATGCTACATGAAGGAATTTTATTTTGTTTTGTGCACTTGGTCACCAAGGCTACTAGGAGGTATAATGACAATATGATTTTTTTGAGTCGGGAGCTGGTATTAAATGTGCTACTCTACTTAACTTTATCTAAATCCAGCCGTTAACGCTAAGCTTACAGTGTGTTGCCCTTTGTAACTACTTAATGCAGCTTAACTGACGTTCGACAACTGGCTGACAAATATGAGTGACCAAATGCAAGTCGTACGATTTGAGGCGAAAGACTCACTCTAATTGATTAAAAACTTAAAAATCTTGGAGCATTTTATATGGGGCGGGATTTTATATGTGGGATAGCGGATGTGAAGGTTAAAATGCGATTAGGGTATGGTGATGAAGTGAGGTGGAATTTCTGACAAAATAAGGTGCTATGATGTTATTTTTAACTACTTGAGTGAAAATGGTTTGCTCAATGAACTTCCAGTTGGGGGGTGGGGTGGAGGTGTGGCTGGGGGTGCAAGCTTTTTTTAGGTGGTGGAATAAATAGCCACTGTACCCATTATCTATTTTCTGCAAACGCAAGCAACCATCAAGCAGTTAAAATTGGTCATGTGATGGAGTCTATCAATTGGGCATATTCTGTGCGCCAACTTATTACAGTGCACCCTCAAATTTGAGACCCCTTTATTCAGAGACCCCTCTAATTCGAGACCACTTTTTCAAAAAACCAAATAACAGTCTATTAACACTAAGCTAACCCTGTATGTGGAAACTGAACCCCGAGAGTGCCCCAAATGTTTAGGTCCCAAAGGTGGTCTCGAATTGGGGTGGGGGGGGGGTGGGGAAACAGTATCCAATTACAACTAGGTAATTTACAGTCAGAAGTGACATAAGTGCTTTGTGCAGGGACTGCTCCCTGCTCAGGGTAACTAGCTCTATATGAGCGCTACAAGGAAGTAGTTAAATTGAGGTGAGGTGCTAAGCCAAATTGCAAGGCCGATATAGCTTAGCTTTAAACTCTTCTTTTAGAATCACAGTATATCTGGTGTTTTCGATCTTGGATTAAAATCCCACAGTCGTGGATTTAAAATGTTTGTGTGCCTACTATGATGTTTTTCTCAGGATATTGTGTGCTATTGTAATTGAACTATGAAATTTAAAAGAGAAATGAAGTTCTCGGTGATATCAAGTTTTTTAACTACCTAACCTATTTCTTTTGGGATTCAAATCCAGGAATATTCTCAATACCATACAATATGGTTGCTCTATCTCCAACTCGCTTTCGACCAATGGAATGAAAGTGAATAATAATAATATTGGTATGGGGCCGTTATGCAAAGAAATGTAATCGGTATTGCGTTAGTGACACACACAATTTATTTTGGTGGTGTTCAATGTGAAGAAGAAAAGGTTTAAGACATTATTACAGTACTTTAAATTTGCAACTGTATGATGATAGACTTGACCTAGACCATTGAATTTGTCTAGGTCTAGCCTATCAGTTGCAGGCTAGGGTGAATTGCACAAAATCTATTATTGTCCTCCGAGCAAGACTTTTTTTTGGTGCCGTTTCAAAAGTACATATCCAACAACTACTGTACGAATATCAATCCATTGCTTTGTTGTTTTTAACTGTATGATTCTTTTTATTAGTAATAAAACAGAGACGATAAAATCATGACAGTTTGTTGACGTATTGAGAAACGTAAGTATTACAGTATATTTTCAAATGCAGCAGTGTTTAATGCTGTCAAAAATACTGAATGAAAAATAATCAGGCGAACATTTTATGAACAGAAAAAGACCGACTTAAATTTGGAAACAGACATTTCAGAAAAACCGGTTATGTCATAAGTGCGCTTTTAAAGTCAGACTCCGGAGGAAAACAAATTTTTGATATGTTGTAGAACTGATTTTTCTAAGACAGGAAAAAGTTGTTTGACGAAAAACTGGGGAACGGTGAACGAGCTACAGATTTTTGAATATTTAAAAACTGGGGGAAAAAGGGGCGTAACCGCCCACTTTTACCCCTTTTCCCAGTTTTTAAATATTCAAAAATCTGTATCTCATTCACCATTGCTCAGTTTTTCGTCAAACAACATTTTTCTGTCTTAGAAAAATCAGTTCTACAACATATCAAAATTTTTTTTTTACTCCGGAGTCTGACTTTAAATATCAGGGTTACTATTTAAAATGTAAATTACCCTTATGTTAGAACTGCCAACTGTTGGCATTTAAATGAGACGAATTAATGGCAAGAAAATATGTAAATTGAACTAAAAATAATATGGAAATATATACCGTATGTTTTTTATTGAGAATTTCTCCAAACATGCTTTTTAATTGACGAAGTTTGTATGCAGAACCTGCCGTGTCAAAAAAGAAAAAGAAAAAAAAAAGGTGTCGTTGATTAATTGATTTATTGAAACATATTTTAAAGCAGAGGCTCAAACGAAACAAAGTACAACAGGTACCCAATGAAAACAGTTCCCCCTCCAATTCGAGACCCCTCTAATTCTAGACCACTTTTTCACAGAGAAGCAAATACCATTTTCCTATCTTATCACTCAAAGCCCAACCCTCTGAGAGTCTAATTAGTATAGACGGAACTTAGAGACCATCTTATATTTTGAGGTTCAAAAGGTGGTGTCGATTGTAGGGCGAAGTGTATATACTTTGAAATAGTACAAACTTTAAGGCCACAGAAATTGCATAAACAGAGTATGCCCAAAGAAAATGTAAGTAATATGGAGCTCGGGCTCCGCTGTTAAGTTCGTTATGTAAACAAGCAAGACCTTGACAATCGTCAACAAGTAAATCTGCATCCAAAGAAAACTTTAGTCTTCAGTATGAGGCGTCAAGTGTAAATATATTATTTGAACCCAAATTATTTATATAATTCATTATTTAACATATAATTGATAGATCACTCATTATTTAACAATAATTAATGCATTTTACATCTTAGAATTATATGCAAATAATTGCATGAAAGGTTATATATCTATGGTTTCTTGCTTCTAACACTTGCTTTATTTCTCAATTTTTCTAAAGTGTTTCAGTATGAGATTTCAATTACCATTTTTATTCCCAATGATATCGGTACCAAATAATACTATATTAGTGCATGGAGTTATAACTCAAAATAATTATAACTCCGTAGTCTATGCACGTCTACAAATAGGCCTAAGTTGATATACTACTGTAAATATTTACTCGACTTTATTGGCTTCGAGTTCAGAAACTAATAGTGTGTTTATATTATGGCTCTGTTTCGGCTTATCTTGAAAAAATGTTATCGCTATAAATTCCATCACGTGCGCAAGCCTCATAGGCGAATTCAAGCGGGCGGGGAAAGCCGGTCCACCCCCCCCCCCCCTTTAATTTCTTTAAAATTAAAAATATGGAGTGGAAAATTAAAATTATATTAAAACTTAGGTTTGAGGGTGCCATTTCCGGCCGTCTGGAGGTAACGTAGCCACAACATTTCGTACCTTAGCCCCAACCATTGAGGGACTATTGTGGTTGCCCCTCCGTCTATAAATCTGACCCCCTTCCCCTCTATTTGGAATTCCGGAACCCCCACTGTAACTCGTCTCGATGGTCTCCTAGAAAGAACGCTCTATATATTTTAGGCCTATTATTATCAAATATAACTAAACAAACTTAGCTCGATCAGAGAGACTGTGATTTAATGCTAAAAGAAAAATATGTGAAGCCCTATTTAAATTGCCCATGTAGTCATATTTAAAGATTTCTATTAGTTTCCAAAAGACGTGGAATTTGGATATTTAAAGTGGATGACAATGTCAACCGAGCCCCATGGAAGAACCCGGGTTGTCCTTTCAAAAGGTCCAATATAAAACAGCAGTAAAATTGACATCAATGTTCACCAAACTTTTAGAAGAAATAGCTAAGACAACGAACACATTTATAG
>NW_022708971.1:219938-222921 GCF_011630105.1 Anneissia japonica | reverse complement strand
GTGGGGAGTTCCGCCTCCAAAATGAGGTTTTTTTAAAGAATATTAAGTGCACTGGATGGCCAGAAACGTTCTCACAGGTCCTCGTACAATGCCGTGTCGTCGAAAACAATTCCGATTTCGTTACAAAGAAGTTAATCCTGGAAAAATGATATAACGCGAAAGCGGATTATTATAAGGACGTGTTTAAATATTTGTATAATATGAATGAAAGACTATGTATACAAACATTTATTTAAATTTAATGTATATAGTTATGTATTGTTTTTACTGGATTTACTATAGTCAAATAGTACCGTGGGCTTTCACTATACTATTGTTTCGCAGCACAATGTAGACCTAGTTTGTCATGTGTACCGGTAGGCCTATGTCTTCCAGTGTAGGCCTACTCTCCAAATTGAGACTTCTCTAATAATTCGAGACCTCTTTTCCAAAGACCCAAATAACAATCTTCAAGCTTTTAGCACAAAGCTTAATGGAGACGAACTCCGAGAAAACCCGGCCCAAATTTTCAGATGTGGGAAATAAACGAATATGAAAGTATGAATATGTTAAGCGGCATAGTTCTGTCATCTGATCTATAAGAAATAATATAACTAACATTACGAAACCGAGACAAATAACAGAAACTTTGCATCGTTTTATTTGGTGCAATAAACCAGTGTTAATTACTAGCATTTCCACACTTTTGTAGGCCTAAGGAGCAACTGCATGTGTCGGCGAATGCCTTTTACATTTGGTCTATAGTTTTTTCCATCTGAGCTAGCAGACTGTGCCTTGGAAAGAGTGCGCATCTAATAATATGAGTGAATGCATCATAACCACTAGGCGAGATTTTTGAGTCATGACTCTTTAATATTAACAAGGACTAACGAAATCAAAATATTTGGTACTAAGATGATTGAGAAGTAGAGCTTGGTTTCCATACAATCGCTACAAGCTATCACCGACAGCTTTCGATGATGCTGATTGGTCCGGGTCAAATCGGAGTGCATCGCTTTCCTGATTGTGTCGGGAACTGCTATGCACTACTGTACAACGATTGCACTAAAGAAGCCAGTCTCACACACGTGCTGTGACAGTCCCGTTTGCATTGAAACTTATTCGGTCTTGTTATGTTCGGCAAAAATCCGTCTAAATTCTGAGCAAACGGAATCACATTCATCGCTTGTTAAATATTACACTTTCAGAGTCTTTATAGGTAGGTATATATTCACAACATACTACATGCCAAGCGCCCGGCAAAGATTTAAAACTAGAAATTGCAAATTGCAAGTGAAGTGCTGCGAAGTACATCTGCATATAAATATAACAAATAATATGAGACACGACCCATTGTCTATATTAGAACACTGACGAGCTGACGTAGAAACAGTAAAAACAAGCGTTGGTACCGTGTATGCCAGTCTACAACAAAAACATCTGTCTGGTAAACTTTCTAGTAGGCCTAATATATAGGCCTATTAAATTAAATTATTTATAAAAACAAAAGATGAGTAACTTATAAGTAGACGTAATAATCAAACAATGGTATTCGGTGATTTGCGCCTATATCCGTTTTTTACGAAGCCCGTAACCGAATTCACATAAACGACTACATAAATAAATAAAAAATAAATAGGCATAGAAGGAGCGGTTTGGCGCAGCTTGCGGTTCTGCTTCAACATTGAGGTAGGAGGTTCAATTCTTTGCTTAGTGCATTTCGCTTGTGTCCTGAGTTAAGGAATTTTACCTAGGGTTCGCTCTCCATCTCTTTGAGCAACAACGAATTCTACCATTTTTTTTTTGTTCAACACAATAGCGGGAACAATGTGATGAACAAAACACGTAAAAATTGCTACTGAGCTTATTTCCTGATCGTCTGAGCAATGCTGACGTCACGCAAGGAGGTATGTTTAGTTTCCTGTCGTGAACATTAGGCCTACTACTACACCGTTGTTGTTTCCTTATCAACCCATTGTAAAATAAAGTACACTGAAGTGTGACGTTTGTGACATTGAGTGACGTGTGCAGTGTCCTGTTATAGTGTTGGCGATAGCACTTCGCAATTCCAAAGTCCCAAGTTTGTTATGACTGGCACGTGATGCCTAGGCCATATATCCATCGGTCAGGTGATAGATGTCTACCTGTAAGCTATATTAGAATTACCTGTTCGGATCAAAATCATCGTTGATTTACCTATTGATAGTTCCTGGTTCGTCGCTGAGAGCCCTAAATGCTATTAAACGTAAGGTCTATAATACAGCATACGGCAGGCAAGGCCTATACAATGGATTTTCTGTATTGCTAATATCCACTCAAGATTGCCACATAAGCGTGGATCTATAATTATCACGAGACGAAACTGACAAGAACTGCCACTACACCGGTATCGGTTGGCCAAATGGTTTTATTGATTGTTGAAAAAATCATTACTTGAAAAAATAAGTCTCTGGATTTAAATCAAGGCAGCCGAAGACAAATAGGCCTATTCTTAGGTAGGCCACTTTACAGTTTCGGCGAACCGGAATAATAGAGGTAAAAGCTATATCCATTTTTTTGACAATCAGAATCAATAGCTGAGATTGCCCATTATGAACTATGTTTAGGGCCTACTCTAATTTTCTGCTCTTTAATTTAAAGAACGAGCAATTTTTAGGCAAAAGATAAGATTTTAAGAACACTCGAGCATTCATAATTTGATAACAAATGTTCCAATAGTCTCATATGGTTTTCTTATTATAGGGCCTAACTGTAGAACTGTTTGATCGATAATAAATGAAGCGCTAAAGATGTAAGCCTGCCCGACGAAGTCATGTTGATAGGATCGACGAAAAGCTCGCACAAGTTTACATCCATTGTGCTTGGTTTATTATTATCGATACAACTGCTCTACAGCTCTTTCAAATTCTTATATATATATATATATATATATCTGTCTCTTATACACATCAGATGTGTATAAGAGACAGCCTATAAAGACTCTGAAAGTGTAATATTTAGCAAA
>NW_022708971.1:210577-218360 GCF_011630105.1 Anneissia japonica | reverse complement strand
TATAATATAATATAATATAATATAATATAATATAATATAATATAATATAATATAATATAATATAATATAATATAATATAATATAATATAATATAATATAATATAATATAATATAATATAATATAATATAATATAATATAATATAATATAATATAATATAATATAATATAATATAATATAATATAATATAATATAATATAATATAATATAATATAATATAATATAATATAATATAATATAATATAATATAATATAATATAATATAATATAATATAATATAATATAATATAATATAATATAATATAATATAATATAATATAATATAATATAATATAATATAATATAATATAATATAATATAATATAATATAATATAATATAATATAATATAATATAATATAATATAATATAATATAATATAATATAATATAATATAATATAATATAATATAATATAATATAATATAATATAATATAATATAATATAATATAATATAATATAATATAATATAATATAATATAATATAATATAATATAATATAATATAATATAATATAATATAATATAATATAATATAATATAATATAATATAATATAATATAATATAATATAATATAATATAATATAATATAATATAATATAATATAATATAATATAATATAATATAATATAATATAATATAATATAATATAATATAATATAATATAATATAATATAATATAATATAATATAATATAATATAGACAAAATGATATATCTTCTGTTATGCATTTCTGAGCATCCTCGTGTTGACTGCTTTGTCTGTCTTGTCTCCTGTTGTTGTCCTGTCCTGTCCTGTTTTAGCTTTGGTGTTTCTGTGTATTTATTTCAGGGCAGCCCTACACAAGCTCCGCTTTCTGGATTTCGCCTCTGAAACTTGGCTGGTTATTTATTATTTTATATATGCATTATTATTACTTTTGAGAAATAAATGTTCTTTTGAACTTTTGATGTATATATGTGAGGCCAGAAGCAGTGATGTTAAATTGATTTTTGCCTATGCATACATTTCATTTAATTAAGTTCTCCATATGTTTCAGTACAGGTACGTGAAAAACAGAAGCATGAATGCAAAAAACATCTTCAAGCCTCTGTTTCGTAAGAAACATTTCGCAAACAATGATGTTTCAACAACAGAGTTAAAACGTTGCCTGAACACGGTGGACCTAACGTTTCTTGGTATTGGAAGTACGCTTGGTGCTGGCGCTTATATCTTGAGTGGACAGGTCGCTAAGGAAAAAGCTGGACCAGCGGTCGTTCTCTCTTTTTTAGTTGCAGCTATTGCATCGCTTTTAGCAGGTATGATTGGCAGGTCTTTAAATTGTTTTTAAAAAGATTAAATTTTCCTGTTTCAGTCGAGAATAGAGACCTAAATGCGTATTGACGTAGGTCAGTTGGAAGGACTTTCTTTCACAAAATATATGATTTACTGAATTGTTTTACTGTGTTTAATATAGGTCTATGTTACGCTGAGTTTGGAGCACGAGTACCTCGCACCGGATCTGCGTACGTATATAGTTACGTCACAGTCGGTGAAATATGGGCCTTTGTGATTGGATGGAATCTTATACTAGAATACGTCATTGGTAAGCACAATCAATCAATAATTGATTTACAAAAATGCATTATTATAGGCGGGCTATAACCAAACAATGATAATATACAACATAATATGATAACGATTATATAATAATTAGGCACGAGATTCTATGATGATACAATAATTTATTGTTGGAATAATTTAAGATGTTTTGGGAGTGACCTAATATTTGTCATAAAATCTGAAAAAAAAACTCCTCAGAATTTTAACTAGGGCATTGCATTTCTTATTTAAAATTATCAAATAGGCCTACGCTATTAACTTCCAATACAAAACAGATCAAACCAAATTTCGATTTACAGTGATTTTACTAAAAAAACCATGGATTGATAACCAAAAATATTGAAAAATGTATACGTTTAATTGGCGAGATATTCTATCATTTTAATTCTATTTTAAATTTGTTTAGCATATCAAGATTAGGCCTATTATTACGAAAGGTTAATGGCTAGAAACAGGGGAGGATTCAGAAATTTTCAAACGGGGTGGGGGGGGGTGGAGCACAACAGTTTCAGCATAGGTAAATGAGTAGCAAATAACATTGATTTGCATTGAAATTTTTATAATTTAGTGGCAAAACGGGCCCCCTCCTGGATCCGCCCCTGAGAAAACTCTCCTGCCACTATATGTGACCATTATTGATTTAGATGCAAAAGTTTCTTAGAAGCAGTTATTTGAATGTTGCACGTGGTACTTATCCTTGACTCTACTGACAAGCAGCATTTTGAAACCAGGGCCGGCGGAACGTTTTTCAAAGTGGGGTGGGGGAGCCACTTGTAAGATGAATGTGAATATGAATGGGTTCAAAATTAGGGGTTGGGGTGGGCCAAAATTTTTCCCAAAAACCTCAAAAAGAGAAGGCGGTCCTGGGGGGGGGGGGGCTCCCCCGAGAAAATTTGACACCTGAATGGGGGAAATGAGCTTTCCCGAAATTTGAGGTGTCTTTAATTATTGTTCTTCAAAATTTAAGGTTTTTTTCCCTCTTGAAAACGGTCTGGTAGGCCTAAATTTTTCTCATAGGCCTAAGGCTTATTTTAATTAAATGCACAACCTACAACATGTGTGCATTTAATTCTCTGACAGGAACATCGAGTGTTGCTAGGGCCTGGAGTGCGTACTTTGATACGCTAGTAGATGGAAAGATTGAAGCATATACTAAAGAACATTTGCACTTTAACGTCTCTTGGATGGCCGAGTACCCGGACTTCCTAGCATTTAGCATTTGCATTGTGTTGTCAAGTAAGAAATACATATTGATATCATGTATAGGAGATCTCGTTTACAATGTTGTCCACTGAAAAGCCGGGCACTCACTGCGCCCGACGGTCTCGGTCGACGCGACTCTATGCAGAACGCAACGCGACGACGCGCGCGCTTTTAATGACGACCCGTTCTGACTACCCCTGACAATTAGCAGACGGCGTCGCGTCGTCTAGCGCTCACAGAAGCGGAGCTGGATTCGTCGCACGACGCAGTGAGCGCCCGGCTTAAGTGATCGAGTAATTATACCCACTTTCAAGATCACGATTATTACCAATGTGCCAAAATAACTTTAGGACACTAGTATTTTTTCAGGAATTTAAAAAAGTTGTTAAACATAATTTTATATTTCTGTGACAAACAAATAAAACAGGTCTACATGTTTATTTAACTTGCATTATTTTACAGATATATTTTTTGTTGCTAAATACGATCCATGTACCGAATTCATTGTTTACGTATGGTTGTGTGAGCCTGTCTTATCACCGTTGTAGCATACTTTATATTGGATTGTATTCTATATAGGCCTACACATCTTACTTTTATTTCTATCTGCACTCGTCCATGTCATTAATTTTGTTGCTCAACCTGAATCTTCCTGACTTGCAGTTTTGTTATCAATTGGAGTGAAGGAATCGTCGCGATTCAACACAATCTTTACCATCGTGAACTTACTAGTACTTACATACGTCATAATCTGTGGATTGTTCAAAGCCGACGGGGACAACTGGAAGATCCCGGAAAATCAAATCCCGCCGGAATATGGGAAAGGAGGATTCTTTCCGTACGGATTTTCGGGAATGATTGCCGGTGCAGCTACTTGTTTCTACGGCTTCGTTGGATTTGACTGCATAGCGACAACAGGTATGTTGACACTTAAAGAAAATAGTGTCAATTTTATCATGATAGGCCTACTTTCCCTCTAATTCTAAAACCATAGGGGAAAATTCTACGAAAAGTTACGAAAACTTCCGAAAAAAAAATTCAGCCCATACATTGGCGAGTTGATTGCCCGAGCGGTTAAGTCAGGGGCACCGTAACATTCAGCTATAATTTTGGCGCTGGTTCGACAAGGACTTTAAACCGTATAGTAGGCCCAGCTGTGTACGCATTTGTCCCGTGTGCACTTTAAAGAACCCAGTGCATCCTTCGAGAAGAGTAGGGGTTACCCCAGTGTACAGGTCCAATCAGTCCCCTTGTAGTGGATATTCCACCTAATATAGTGATTAAGTTTGCTGATTGGCATATCCTTGGCGCTCGTGCCTAAAGAAATGAAATGAAACATTTATGTTTCATGGCCTGAAAAAAAACTTTATACCTGAAAATCTTGAGAATAGGGTGTAGATCTAATTGTGCAAAAAACTGTATGAGAAAGAAATCAATTAATTTGATTTATTTTTGAAAATAAACCACTGGCATTTTTGCGATGGTGGCGGTGATAACAAAGCTTCTTACAATGCAATACCTAAGTATTGTAAAAATACAACTTTATTTGACAATTTGTAATTGATATTTGGCATATCCATGCTCTCCTTTTTCTTAATCTCCTACAGAAAGTTGGGTAGTTAAAAGCCATAAATGTTACAAATTTAATGAACTTAATTCATCCGCAGCCAATCAAGTCAGTACTGTAATTATTTCTATCTGAATTATCTGAACAATGAAAATTATTAATAATAATAATAATAATAATAATAACAATCAATAATAATAATAATAACAATCAATAATAATAATAATAATAATAATAATAATAATAATAATAATAATAATAATAATAATAATAATAATAATAATAATACGATGAGGATGATGATAATGACGACGACGGTAATGGTGACTATTTGTTTAACTAAAAGTATATATGTTTACATTCTACAGGAGAAGAGGCTGAGAATCCAAGGCGGGCAATTCCTATAAGTATAATGCTGTCTCTACTCTTCATATTCATTGCATACTTCGGAGTTTCTGTAACAATCACTTTAATGTGTCCGTACTATCTGTTGGACGAGAAAGCTCCACTGCCATTCGTGTTTGATTACGTAGGTTGGACTTCGGCTAAATACGTCATATCTGTTGGCGCAGTATGTGCGTTGTCGACCAGGTTAGTTGTTATAATTATGATACATTCAGAAAAGGTAGGCTTAACAGATATGCCTATTAAACAGTCGATCATAGAAAAAATTTAAAAAAATAAATAAAATTAGAATGCAAGTATTTTCATAACTCTCTCTGTATCTCATATAGTCTGTTGGGGGCAATGTTCCCTCTACCCCGAGTCATATACGCCATGGCAAGTGACGGTATAATTTTTCGGTTCCTATCTCGGGTCAGCAGTCGGTCCAAGACACCAATCCTAGCTACAATTATATCTGGAATTTTTGCAGGTAAATCTTGATAGACCTTTCAACGTACTTATTAAGCCACTGATGCTAGAGGAACTGTGCTGCGTTTAATTTCGCATCTCATCAACAGTATTTCTTTATTTAAATAAGAAGTAATCGAATAAAATGTACATGAAAATATAGGTCATTGTTCATTAAAGCAATCGCAAGGTACAAAAGGATTACGAAATAGACACATTACAAATTTACAAGAATTTAAAAGAGGAATTCAAATCTGTTAAATCTCCTCCCCGTATCTTATGCGACCTTGTAGCCAGCGCATCTACAAATCTTCACTGTTCAAAAATCCCAACTGAATGTAGGCCTATCCCAACAAACCTAATTCCCGATATTTGCCTTTATTGACCTGATCTCAAAAAACACACTATCGAACACACTATCATAGAACTCACTGTTCCATTTGATACTTCAATTGATGCTGCTCATAACAGAAAGTTGGAAAGTACTGTACTCCCCTTTAGTTACTGACCTTTCAGATGATGGCAACGATGTCGACCTGATAATTGTGTTTGAAGTTGGTTCACGTGGGTTCATCTCTTTAAAATATATTCAGACTGTTTTAAATTTATCACGCCCAAGCCAGTACCATTCAGAGTCTTTTGTAATATAAACTTTCGTGATAACCTTTCAAAATTAGCAATCGTTTCCTCATTTTCAATATTAAATGCAAACAATAAGTCTACATGGACTTAGTGTCTCCCTCCTTTAAAAATTAAGTAATAAGCAATATTTTTCTAAAATTTTTCAATTTAATTAGGCCTACTCATAAAATTGTGCAATTCTCACGAAAACTTTTCTGTTTTTCTCGATTGTCATTTTTTTATGTGTTTTTGCTCCCTTGTCCAATTTAAAGATGTAACTTCGAGAGTTTTTATTCAATATTTTTTTTCCTTTTATTTAATTCATTTTATTTCATATGTTTGTCTGCTGTCATTGAAAGGAATACATTTGTGTGTATATTTTTATATGGATAGAACGAATAAGTCATTCTGAAACCACGGCACACCCTTGTTCTCCTCAGGATCTGACAAAGTTTCCAATAAATTCTTTACCATTAACAAAAATTTTACTAATATCGATGTTCTGTTCCAGGTACAATGGCGTTGGTATTTGATCTTGATGAACTAGTAAATATGATGTCAATAGGAACTCTACTTGCTTACACGTTAGTTGCTTTCTCTGTTATAGTGCTAAGGTAAGTGATAAACTAATATTTTTAAATTTATGACCCGTTTTTTGCAGACGACCATCCGTCCGTTATTGCTATAGTTCCAATTAAATACTCCATCAAGATTTCTAGATGTTATCAATATAGCAGAATTATGAAATCATGTTCTTATTTTTAGATATAAAGCTAAAACGACCGAAGACCTGAATGGCGTAAATGAAAACTTTGACGCCGCACCACATAGGAAACATCGTCGTTGCTTAGAAAGTTCGGGTGTTCCCACGGAACATACAGAATTTGTCTCAAATATTTGTATAGGAGTAGCATGTGAGTCGTAATGCTTACTTGTTATATTATTATATTTATTAGTAGTAGGCTTACTACATATTCTTTATACCCACGATTACTTTGCCATCATTTATTATCATAGGCATTTTGAGGTGTAATGGCAAAATGACTTGTGTTGTACGCTAGGCCAATCTGATCTTTGATTAGAAGTGATTGAGGCACATTTTGTAAAACTGTTTTTCAGAATTGATAGGAAAACCAACAAGAAATGTATCAGTTGTTTGTCTTTCGAGACAATTTTTCCCTAAAGTATGTTTACAGATGTCTCAAAATGATCTTACTTCAGTTGTACTCAACTCAATGACCAAAATAAAGCTTATAATGATTACCGTATCTATGCAAATATATTAATAGGACCTAACTCATTTTTTCATGTTTGGCATCACAAGTCTCCTATTGTGACGAAACCTCACATATACTGTAGTTATGAAAACTAGTGTTGAATGATATTTTTCCGCCTTTAATATAATAACTATTGCGGCCGTTTGTTTATTAAACGATTAAAGTTTATGTAGGACTAATTAATTGTATATAAAGCATGATGAAGACATTACTTACTCCTCCTAATCTTCTTCTTCCTCTTCCTCTTCTTTTTCTTCTTCTGCAATCAAGTAGGCATGTTATGTATCATAATAATAATAATAATTCGCACCGACTAATTAAGCATGCATTTTCTGAAGGCATCACTTCTTTCACAGACTTGAGGCATCCAAACTGTACCATAAAAATTAATCTTTTTACTAAAGTGTGTCGTTGGTATTCTTTCTAGGTATCGCGATAATAGGTGCCTCAGTATTGATAGTTTTTGCTGGAGATGCTATAGTAAATGCCGACTGGTGGGCAGTGCTTTTGATCGTTTTGATACCGCTTATAATTATTATAGCTGCGGTTAATTTGAAGCTGCAGCCACAAGATCCAACTGTTCTTGCATTTAAGGTAAGTAGTAGGCCTATTCATATTATATAT
>NW_022708971.1:206169-208070 GCF_011630105.1 Anneissia japonica | reverse complement strand
TATTATACTGTATAATAACAGTTGAATAATAACAGTATAACATAATGTATACAAAGTGTTGATCATTTGGTAACGCGTTAATTAAAAAAAACAGATAAAAGATGGAAACGAAAACTTATTTTGAAACTTATAAAAACTTTATGATGCCACAAGTAATATATTTTTTACTATCAGTCGGGACATTAGCTATTGTCTAGATTATATTGCCATCTGCTAGATGTACAGGAATTCGTTCATACCATCTGCGATTTATCTCAAATACCTCATGATAAAAAAAGTAATTATATGGAAATTAACGTCTCTGTATGTATCTATATACCTTCATGCAAAAAAGTCTAAATGCAATTTTTTATACATAATATATATAAATGCACTTTATATACCGTACATAATATATATATATATATATATATGTATGTAAATGCACTTTTTATACATACTATATTTATATTTTCAAACAATGGAACCAATTTTCATGGCTTCTTGTACATTTTTTATGACGGTTGAATCTGGATCATTAACACAAATCAACAATGTATGAAATTGAAGTTTTAATATAAAAATTTTCAAATATTCAAATTTTAAGGACACCAAATTCAACAGATGTTGTATTAGATATAAAATATATACCTACTTTGTAGGAGTTTAACCCTAAAAAGAATCTCGAATAAGATAATTTAAACAATAGAATAGATAATCAATTCGAAATCACAGCGCATTCATTCTAGTAAATTTTATGTTTTTAATCTTATTGACTTTCATATGAATATTTTCAATTGCGACACCCACTCTTTAACATTGTACTTCACTATGTTGATCGATTTCAATACAGTTTAATTGCATTGAATTTTGAGTTCTGAAAATACTTACGATACTGTGATGGGGCGTAGGCTGGCTTCGACCCGGGGTGGTGGCTGGCTGTGAAAAATTGAGAATGCGGAATTAAATCCCAGCATGCGAACGAAATTCCTATTTTAAATGATTTTTTTTTTTGAGTCATGGATCGAAATAATCGTTATTAATTTTCAGCCAGAGGAGGACAGTTGTGTTCTTGCTTCGGGTGACCTGATTGAAGAGGAAAATATGGTGTTTTTGACTTTAAACTAAATTGGTGGTTCCCAAAATATATAAATAACTTTTCCTTTAATAATTCTATACATATTTTTGTTTGCGCTTGATAAAATGTATATTTCCTTGTTTTATGCGATTTAAACAATAGCAGGAAGGAATGGAATGTATAAACATCGAATTAGGACACTAGAGAACGAAATTAGTTTTCCACCTCCTTAGTATGAACTAGACTAGGCTGCCGTCGTTATAATCTAAACATTTCCCCCTGGGACTGAAAGACAAGACATCGTTCCACGAAAGCCGAAAGGGGATCATATCAGCAAGCGGTTTTTTTGGGGTTTTTTTTGTAATCTGGACACGACGTCTAACCCATATCACAAAGTCCCGACATAGTGATTGTTCAATTAGGGTTTATTATCCACTAAAATTAAATACTTTCAATAATAGAACGAACATTTTTTTCCTGGTCAATTAACAGACTGAAACATATTAATAATGCAGCTACTATATTTTATGCTTACATATGTTTAAATATTGTCTGATAATGTAGGTGATAAATGTAAAATTAAAAAATAAAGTATGTAAATGTATGTACAGTATTAAAAGAGTTATAACATCATTGAATCTAATAGTAGTCGCAGTCTGTGTCTGATATTGACAATGAGATGACAGTATGATGACCTATACAACATCGTGTCCGGATAATTACCCCCTGGAAAATCAACCCCCGGAAAATTACCCCCCGGAAAACCACCCCCATGGACAATTACCCCCCGGTATATTACCCCCGGATAATTACCCCCAAGGACAACCACCCCCCGAGAACAATT
>NW_022708971.1:184895-205461 GCF_011630105.1 Anneissia japonica | reverse complement strand
GGGGTAATTTTCCAGGGGGTAATTTTCCAGGGGGTAATTTTCCAGGGGGTAATTGTCCTCCTGGGGTGATTGTCCGTGGGGGGGGGGGGTTTATTTTACTGGGGGTAATTTTACAGGGGGTAATTGTCCTTGGGGTTGTTTTTTGGGGGGTAATTTTCCGGGGGTTAATACCCAGGGGGTAATTGTCCTAGAACCGTGATGACGCTTTCTTATCGTCAGCTACTTACCCGATTTATGGAACATAATCGACTCAGTAATTTAAAGTAAACATAAAAACTTGTTTCCTGATTGAGTAAGAGCGACTTCAGGTGGTATTCATGATAGTAGGCCCTACTAATTCCATTTTATTTATATATATTTTTTATTACCATTGGTTGTATATACTATTTTTTATTACCACTGATGTACTTTGACATGCCTCAGTATGCACATTGTGTTTGGTTGATGGAAACCTCAATGTTAATAAGTGGAGAGCTTTATGACCTTCAGAAAAATTGCTATTGAAGAAAATTTAAAACAAATGATATGCTTTTATTTAAATATCACAAGTAATGTAAAGCATTGTTTCCCTAAGAATCACCACACGCTATCGCTGATTCCTCTGGCGACGCTATTGGTCAGTTGAATCAGAGACCGTTCCGAATTACGTCGGGGACAGCTACACTGCTACACAGGGTAAGGATTACAGCGAAAGCTGTAGCGACTCTGTAGCGATTCTATGGAAACAAGGCATAATTACTGTAGAATTAATCTTTTTTTTTTCAATTCTTGTTATAATAGGATTCTGTGTATACTTTGGTTACGGTATATGCAACAGCAACGAAAGAATGCACCAATCCGATGAAGAAGACAAAAATAAACGGTTAATTGACGATTACGAATCGATGGCGGAGCCAAAAATTGATGAAAGAGCTAAACTGGTGAATGGTCACTAAAAAAAGGAACATAAAGTACTATAATTGATTTTCTGGAGTGCGTTCTGCGGTATGACAGGCCCGAGTTCTCTGAACTTCACACTTACCAAAGAACATTTTGAAACTACACTTCAATATAAAACTGTACTGTAGATCTTCAGTAACATAGTAAATTAATCATTTTGTATCTCATTTTACAATTGAAACAAAGCCCTATGATCCGTTATACAGATATAGTATTATTAGTAGGCCTATCTCCACCAAGGCGATTATGTCATCTGTGTCTGTCTGTCTATCTGTCTGTTAGCAAGGTTACACGAAAACTAGGAAATGAATCACTATAACATTTAGTCGAATGGTACATAATGATCTAAGAGATGATTACACTTTGGGAACTACAAAGGTCAAAGAACCTTTTTCACCCCCGAGCATTAAAGGAAATAATGGAATCGCCCATACACAGTCTGCGTATTGTTCGGTATCTAAGCACAGGGCGGAGGTATGTACTCTATGGAATGACTGTTAGTTATTATTACGAAAGTTCCTCTGCTAGATGTGTAACCGAAGTTTATCTACCAATGATAAGACAAAGGTGAGCCTTTAGTAGGCTTCACCTAGTATCCTTGCTGTTCCAGGAATTGAGGTTTTCTGGACAATTTTATATATTTTATCTATTTTTAAGGGCAAAGATATCCTGTCTTGTCGTTCAAAATGCTTAGAAGAGGGCGTATCTTGTTTAAGATATTCAAATTAAATTTCACTTTGTTTAATTTTTACGCTTCAAGTTATATTCTCGTTATAGCCGAACAGATTTTTGGCATAAATTGGGAAAATAACTGCAGTTAAAACAAAATGCAATATCGTTATTATATTATTAGTACAGTATTACATATTAATCAGTTGGATAAGAATTTTAAAATAGAATTACAGTAGGCGTATTTGTGTATGTTTAGGTATAGTGACCCGTTTCCAACTTTTACAATTCTTTGGCATACAGACTGTTATAATTACCACAAAACAAATAAAGAATTAAAATACCAATTTATTTCTTTTATTAAGTAGGGTTTTTTTTTTTTTCTTTTTCCTTTTTGAGTGTTTCACCATTGCTTCCTCCAATATTATTTTCAAAAGAAACAATTCTTGGAATATAGTTGCTAAAAACATGTTTCCGTGTGTCCTCACTTATTCTTGTGGACTAGGCCCTATATAATTTATATATATACTTCTTTATATAATATAAATGTTAAAAAATATTTAATTTCAAACAAACAAAATGAATATTTTATTATTAATGTATGCCTTGATAAAATAGAGCCAGCTCGTGTCTGTATACAGTGAAAAAGCCATAAGTTTGAATTGAAATATTTTATGTGGAATTAAATATTTAAATGGCTGTATTATTGAATTACTAGTGTGCTTCACTGAGCACAGATTGAACTTTGACACTATCTTATGTATCTGTCTGTATCCATCAATAGGCCTACATGTCTTGACCCTTTTTATCAATACAGTATCATAATTATCCATAATCTAAATTTTATAACTGAATATCTTAAGTTTAATTGCATATACAAATTTAATGGTAATATTTTATATGTAAACATTATTTGTATTTTATTTTGTTGAATGGGGTTAAATAACCACGTTCAAAGTGATTTATTTTGATTTTTAATTGTCTTACTTTGTGTTTTGTTTTTTGAATATTGTATTTTTTATCAAGTGACGAATAAATGAAATGAAACCAATACAGATCCATGCACTGTCTGCAGTTGTAGAAGTGAGCGTCTGGCCAAGAGGTAGTGTTCCTGCTCTTGCGCTGAAGACCCCGGTTCAAATCTGGCTATCACCAGGTTCCAATTGAATTGCTCTTCTTGAATAACCCTTTCATGGAAAAGGTATTCCATAGGTGGATTCAAAGGGGTCCACTCAAAAATATAAGAAATGGAGAAAAAAAAAAATACCAAACTCTGATAGCAACAATTCCGGCAATCTAGAGGTGCAATATTTGCCTCAGTCCCAATGTTGGTGGACGAGGAGTCAGATTTCCCCGACGAAAGCAATATGGGCGCGGTCGAGCTTCAATTAAAATGTTTCGAAAGTGGTCCAGGGGGCGAGGCCATCGAATTGTGCTTTTTCTCCCCGGGGGGGGTTGTGGTCCCCCCACCCGCTGGCGCCATGCCTGAACGGAAATCAATCAATTAAAAATGTTAATATTCAAAGCGTCAATAATACAAACTTCGACTAGCAGGCCATTATTCTTGACAATATAAAACATATTTTATTACTATTAAATGTCAAGATCTAACACAACAATCATTCTGTGATTTTAACTGTTCATTGAATGTAGATAGCGTTCTTGTCTGGTAAATCTGTATACTGTACCTATTCAACTGAATGCCGCACTTTTAATAAAATCGCTCTTACCCAAACATCATTCGGAATAAAGAGGGTTTTTCTAATTTTCATCAGAATTCAAATCACCTCACATGACTAAACAAAACTATTGCAATAAACACCATTCTATCATCAATGTTTACTTTAGCAGAATCAACATTTTGTGTGGTGGCCAACTGTTTCCATTAAATACACTCCCTTAAAAAATGAAGACATGACTGGAGTGTTTATTGACATAAATATGGTATCTTAAAATATACCACAAAGTTCTTGGGAGTGAATAGAATTTTTGGTTATGTATTTGTTAAGTAAAATTCAATAATACAATACACAACATTCAAATCATCAAATCGACCTCTTTGCTTCTACCATACTTTCATAAAGCTGCCTGCTACCTGGAAAACAGCACAATTTTTCTAGCTGTTTCACAAAGAAATGGCATGTCCTATACTTCGTTTTACATTGCTGAAGTCGAATTCAAAATGGCATTGACAATTGTTTTGACTTTTACAGATCATTAATTATTGGAAAATACAACAATCTGACATGTAAAATAAGATCGACTTAGAAATTTAAGTTAGGAAAAGTCGACTTATGCCAGTTTAACTATATCCACATTTGGTTACCTTAGAAGTCAATATTTTTTGGTCTTCACCACCAGAAATTACAGTAATACTATTGGTAATTTATATCTAATATTTCAATAATTATTTCAGCATACCTTGTCATTGTATTTAACAAGTATAATATTTTCAATTGAGTATAAAAAGATAGATATTTTAACTTTTATGACACAATTTACCACTACAATCATCTATCTGAATAATAATCAAAATATTCAATCAATCAATCAATCAATCAATCAATCAATAAGTCAGTCAATAAGGCGAGATTTTTATATACCTTGTTTTGTGCACCCGCGCCCACAAATATTGATGATTATAAATACAATTTTTTGGCCAATTACCGAATCTGTTGCCATGAAAAAAACTGAAAATTTCAGAAAAAAAGGAGTTTTTTCTTTATTTTTATTACGCCCACCACTGCCATGAAATCTTCAAAAATAAAATGTCTGGATTTTCCTAATTTTAAAAATTTAAAGCATTTAACCATGGACCTATTAAAAAAGGTCCATGATTTAACCATTTATTACTACACTGTTTACATCCAACAATAACATTTTATTACTTTTTTTCTCCTTCTCGATGTTTTTGGCAAAACTGCTTGCCAAATAAGAAAACAAAATTTTATTTTTATTTTGTTTCCGCCCTCCAATGACAATCTTTAAAAATATAAGTTCGCGAAACAAGGTATAAAGAAAGTCTTGTCTAGGTTATTTCACACACAGTACTTTGAATGATTTCCATGCGGTACTTTCCACTGCATGCATGCATTTTACACTAAAAAATGCTAGCAAACGAGGATAAATGTTTTCCAGCAAGTATAATTTTCAGAGAATATAATGCAAAATAGGTGGTCTTGATAATACCATATTTTACCTCTATTGACACCTGGAAAAAATAAAGCATCCAGACTATAAGATAATGAATTAATGTTTACCAAGTACTTGAAAACGCTTCACTAGCACCTAACTTACTACACAGCTCAGAATTCAAAGTGAAACTGACCATGTCAATAAAGTTTACACATCTAACAATTTGCATTATAATAATGTTTATGTTAGCTATACAAAAACATTTTTCAACCTTCTTTTTGACAGAACCAAAAATATGTATTTATAAATGTAATTTCACAACTAAAAAACACTGCAATATTGCTGCAACAATGTATTAAATACACTCTTTTATTGACATACCTAACTACAACAATCGCAACCACTATAATCTTTTAGTTTGCTAAGTATTTCTTTCAGTTATTAAATGACTCTGTTACTTGCAATAAAGTTGATCTTCTACAAACTGAAGGATCCCACTTGACATCTGATTGTTTGATCTCATCAAGAGTAGTTGGCATTGGTCTGTGTAAGAGATGGCAGCACAATTAAACTGACCATGTCAAGGCAGTTACTTCTTTCATTGAAGAAATGAAAGTAAAATTAGACACAGGAAATTGTTTTATGTTGTTACTTGTAATTTAGTTGATCTTCTTGTAGTGTTAAAGATCCCACCTGACATCTGACATCAATCTCATCAACAGTAGTTAGCATCGTCCTGTACAAGAGACGGCAGCGCAACTTAACTGGCCATGTCAATGAAGTTACTTCTTTCAGCGAAGGAATGAAAGTAACAACTAGCCACTGGAAATTGTTTTATATTGTTATTTATTGTTATTTGTAATTAAGTTGATCTTCTGTTGTCTTAGGGATCCCATCTCACGTCGACCTCATCGACAGTAAGTGGCATCAATCTGTGCAAGAGATGGCAGGGCGAGCTTGACTTTGCGTCGGTATGCAGGATCCTTTTGGATCGGATTTTGCTCCAAGTATACGGTCTGTAAAGTTTTGGCATTACGTAACTGATCCAGATCAGCAAAATTCTCTAACTGGTTTCCATTAAACTAGGTGGAATATTAGAAATCATATTAAAATCAGTGTAATAACTATCACAATTAAAATAATTAATAAACTAAATTGAACCAGGCAGAATACCAGAGTATAGGATAATTTACAATTAAATCAAACAAAATAAACATAATATATAATAAATAATATATAATGATAATAAAATATAATAATAATAGTAATTTTTATTTATAACAGCATAACAATCATAATATAAATTATAATAATGCAATTAAAACCACATTTCTTACCCAGAATTCCTCTAATTTTACTAGATGGCTGACATTTTCAATTCGCTTTATTCTATTGCATGCCAAGTCTAGCGTTGTCAGATTAACATTTCTCTCCAAGCCTTGAATCATTTCAATTCCATTGTGACTCATGTATAATTCTTCTAAGGACTCCAACTCCTCTAGATTCTCAATCGTAACTATCCGATTACTCTGTCATTAAACAAGAGGTACACTAATTAATGCAAATATTATGAGATAATGTATGCAATATTCTCAATTTATTTTAAACTTCAAGAATAAATGTTGATACATATTGACTGACATAATACACTGCAGGCATCAATAATGCTGAAGGGTTACAGAAGAAAGTGTATTATTCATAAAAATAACATCAATGATTGAGGGTTAGGGCGGAGTGTGACTTGTTACTATAGTTACAGGTCCATTAACTAAAGAGGGGTACTGGTGGCCAAATATCGACAATGTAGGGGTATTAGTGAAAGTGGCCCTTGTTCCTGGGGAAATAAAAATGCCGAGGCCCTAATGACAGGGTTTATGTGCAGCGTCGCATCATAAATTGAAATAAATGCATCTGGTCGTTTGGCATGTACTGTATTATCAATAATATTTATTCTAGTTTTCTACTTTGTTTACAGTCCAAAGTCAAATGCAACAGTATAGTTGAATCCAAAATGGCATTGAAAAATTATTTGAATTAGATAAAATTTGACTTACAAGTCAGTAATTAATGGAAAACACAACGATTTGGCATGTAGAATAACGATGACTTCGGAATGATTTGAGTAATAGGCAAAGTCAACTTAGGAAAGTTTAACCATAGTTTAACCATGGTTTAACTGTACTTCTGTACTACTTACTATTGTTGTAGTGTACACTAACCTGTATGCTTAATACTCTCAGTTTCTTTAGGGCACCCAAGTTTTCAAGTTTACTAATTTTATTCTTGCCAATGAATAAACTCTCTAGATTGACCAATGAGTCCAAATTTTCCAGTTTCTGTAACAAAATTAACAGTTTGTTGCATCATCTCACACTATGGAACAACTTTAGAATGATATACTGTATCTGTCCACAACAAGAAATTAGGAGTATCCTAAAATGAAAATACTTGCATAACCAAAAACTTAATGAAATTGTTTTCTACTTTAAATTAATCTCTACAATCACTGACCTTACATCTGACCCCTCACTTTTCCTCTCATTGAAATTTTTAATAACTGTCACTATGACTTAACACTTTTGTCTTTTGTCTATTAATGAGGTTAAATGGTGTTATTGGTAAAAGTATAATAGAGAGATCAAATTGTGTCTCGTGTCACAATTATCATTAATAATTCTGTTAACCATCACCATTGCCTTCATCATTGTCATTAAATAATATAATATGGTATTATGTATATTGTATTTTATGTAAATACCAAATAAAAGGGCATGACTTTTATATTAATTTCTATTTATCCTGGAAATACAACAATTTTATTAAAAAGAAATATTAGTTTATCCAAATTCAAAATGACCTGCTTCCTGTCTCACCCTGATTCTATTGCTACCCAGTTCTAACATGGTGATCTGCGTCAATGTGGAGAGGTTCTGTATTCTGGAGATCTTGTTCTGGATCAGGAACAGCTTCTTGACATTCACCAGCATTTCCAGGTTCTCCACCTCACGGATGTCATTAAAGGAAAGATCCAGTGACCTTCAAGGGAGAGAAAAAAAAATGTCTAATTGCCTCGCACAATTTTTCATGTGTAAGCTCTGTCTTTGAAAAAAAACCCGGTTGTATGCCCATATATAGTCATTATATGCCTATATATGGTCTTGATGTGATGTCATCATGACCACATTTAGGTATATCACATGTTTTGTCCTGTCTTGACACAGCTTTATGTTGTATTGGTAATTGCTTTAACATTCATCCACTCACAGTAGATTTGTTAGTGTTTGTAATCCCTCAATCTTTTTGAGTTTGTTGTCATAAAGGTCAAGATCCTCTAAGGTCACTAGTTGTTCCAATCCTTCTATCTGTTCTATTTCATTCTGACGCAAACAAAGACTCTGCAGAAGGAGAGGAAAAACGTTAATACAAAACAATGAAACACTACAACCAGAAGATTAATATTTATAAAACAAGGTGACTGACTGTCAAGTTACATTGGATACTATAGAAAATAAAATCCTTAGGAGCATCTACGTAATTCCTTCAAAAATTGCCTTTAGTTCTGCATTTTTTTTCAGAAAATGATGGCATATTTTGCTATTAGTGTCCTCAGAACTGACTATAATATTGCACAACGTTAAAACTCAAATAGAAGCCCAATGGGCTTAATCTTGAGAAGAGTCCATCTTGAATTGAAGCCTCCTCTTTAGTTTACAAAAGTAGCTGTGAAAAGAGACCCATCTTGAAAAGAAGCCCATGGCAACGGCTTCTTTTCGAGATAGTACAGTACATACACTGTACATGGATTTCAAAGAAATAAAATAAATTAAAAACATGCTTGGTTTATACAGTAATTTAGGTGAATTAATGCCGGTTAATACACTACATGATACCGATTGATGTTACAGTGGCCATATTTAATATTTTAACTCCCAAAATTAACAGCATTCATTTTGAAAAGAAGCCCCCTCTATATTTTGCAAAAGTAGCCTAAAAAAGAAAAGCCCATCCTAAAAAGAAACTCATCCAAATTTCGCAAAAAAATACGAAACTCAAGGGCTTCAATTCGAGGTCTTACGGTACTATAATTGTAAAAATGATGAATGAAACTTATGCTGACTTACAGAAACTTGATGGAGTACTTCAAGATGTTGAATCTTGTCAATTCTTCGATGATTTAAGTCAACATCCTACAGATACAAATTGTATTTAAAATAATAAGAAATATATAAAATACTTATAATATGCAATAATATAGAATTTGATAGAAAACTTTGTAAATTATTATTATTACTATTATGTAAATAGCCATCTGATACAGTACAAGACAATTGTTTGGCAGACATTGACTTGATACTGCTCTTTAAACTATAAATTTTGAGGTGAACCAAGTAGCTCCAACACCATTACTATTAGGAAAATAATGTATAGTTAATAATCAGTGGCTAGATACAAAAGTAGGTTTAATATTTACCGTTGCATCAGGGTCAATAACAATTGGCTGAGGGGGTGGTAACTGTACCGTATTCACCTGCCTTACTGGAGCACTATCTTCATCTGATTCATCCGACATGTTTTTCCTGTTGAAAATTTGTAAAAAATAAATTAAAACCCTGATCAAATAAGTTGTATACAGGCCTAATAAGAGGGCCAAGTAGTCAGGCTGAGAACTGAAAAGATCTTGCACAGCTTTAGTGGTGTTGGGGGGTGGATTTTCCCACGTTGGACAGGCCTGGACCTCCTGTCGTCCGATGCCACAGTGCGGTCACCGGATCAAAATAAAAAAGACAAATAATAATAATTTGCCTATCCAAATAACGTTATTGTTTTTGTCAAAACCATCCCTAATATTGTGGGATAAAAGCAGAATTTGGACACTTTGACAATACTAGGTAAGCCATAAAAACTCTCCCTGTAAACGCTACCTTTTTTTTAAATCGGGGACTCCGACTGAGGCCTACGGAAGGCCTATCTAGGCCAGGGCCTAGCCTAGGCATCTATGCCTCTACCTTCTCCAGTCCTCCTCCTACTACTAGGCCTAGGCCTACCCTACTCCTGGGGACCCTAGGCCTTGTCTAGCCTATTCCTCCAACAAAAATCAGAAAAAATTCAAACTACTGCAAAATACATTAAATGTAAAGAATTTTATCGTTACATTTTTTCACATTACCCTATATTAAATACAGTACTGTACTTACTTCGGCAGAAAATAAATATGAATTTGAGAACTGCAGAACCAGTGGGACGAGACTAACCGAATTTCTTCTTTGAGACGCCCTCACTCACTATTGTACTGTGCAGCAAAGATCTTATATAAACACTGTGCAGCTAGCTTTGGTGTGACGTGTGTAGTTTGTAAAGCACTATGGGGCGCCATAGCCAGCAAAACTCTAATGCTAAAATCAAACCAAGTTGATTATCATCAGTCCTACATATAGATGGTTTAATTTGCAAACATTACATGTATAAAAATTCTCTTAACCACAAGACAAAAATATGAATAAAAATAAAATAATAAAATACATAATGTGTTTGTTTTTTTTGTTTTAAGCAGCAAATGTGATTGGGCTAGGAGATACAGCGTAGCCTGGGTAAACAGTTTTAATTCTCTAGAGAAACTCTTTGGCCAGCGCTTCATAACAATTGGTGCAAATAGAAGAACTATCAATTATTTTAGTAATTAAAGTAAATTAAGTATTTAAAATTAGCTTTAGAATTATCGTCAAGTGCATTACATAAATTATGGAGTCCTAAAATGTAATGAAAATTATCACAGGTTGAGACAGGATTATAAACGACAGGCCCACTGTTAGATGAAGTGGATGCGATCTACAACCTCTGAATTTGCCTATTAACGATGAATTCGTCGAGAAAATGGTAATATTTTATGAGAAATAGTCTGTATTTCTCTTTTTTTTTTTATTCTTTTGCGTAAAATTAAAATTCATGCCAATATTTTTCCATGATTTATAGAAATTGGAGTAATGCAAATGCATATTTTCTAAAAAAAGTCAATTTTTAGTGAAATTTTGCCGGGAATGGGGCTTTAAAGTAAATTAAGTATTTAAAATTAGCTTTAGAATTATCGTCAAGTGCATTACATAAATTATGGAGTCCTAAAATGTAATGAAAATTATCACAGGTTGAGACAGGATTATAAACGACAGGCCCACTGTTAGATGAAGTAGCATGTTCATAAATTCCACTAATAAAACATCTATCTGTTTTCATTTAAATTATTTCATTGCATTTCATCTTTTATCAATATAATCATGGTTACAATTAGGACTTTTAAATGGTACTAACTAGAACTTTTATTTCACATTGGAAGAGTGCCAATTGGGAGTAGTATTTTTTTCGAAGTGAAATAAGAAATCTTGTTGGTCTTCCATAAAGTAATACTTGATTAGTAAAAAAATCTAACAATAAATGTTAAACTTATTACTTAATAGAAGACCAAGAACATTTTGGCCGTTTGCACTTTTTCATTTTAGAGGAAATATTAATTTAGTTAAGTAGATTTTTCTTATCTTAATTAGTTTATATATTTCGTATATATTTCATTCGTATTGTTCCCATCGGGATTTGAACCCAAGACCTTCCAATTACGTTTCGGATACACTACCGACAGAGCTCTATAGGGCCAAATTCGGCTTTGGATTTTTCCCTTATAGGATACGTTTTCTTTTTCTCTGGTAATACGAATCTTATAAAAGCACATGATAGTAGCTTTGTTATGGAGTTACACCACCACTGGTGATAAATAATGATTAAAATATTTTTTTGAGGAAAATACGTTATTTTCCCCATCGAGATTTAAACCCAAGACCTTCTGATTTCCGAGCAAAGCTATGAGAGGCGGCAACAAATTTCCAACTACACAGCCAATACGACACGTTTTCAGTTACAAATCCTTCAACATTAAGTTAATGAATTTTTGCTTTTGGCAACGTAGGGCTATTTTTTTTTTTTTTTTGGGAATAAAACTATAAAATATTAAAGATGTAGTTTTTTTGCACTATATTTTTTGTCTGCACCACAATTGTGCTAGCTCTATGTACCTTGAATTTCCGGTCTCTGATTTCGTTGCTGTAAAACAGATTTGCCCTTCTGGCGTTTCATATGTAAGAGGGAAAACAGATTTGCCCTTCTGGCTCATATGTAAGAGGGGGAGGGGGGGGGGGCGACACAACTGTTTCTACTGTGTCTGTCGCGCCGGTACTACTACTACTACTATTAGGCCTAGGCCTAGCTAAGAAAGAAATTTGAAAACACAGGTAAGGTTTAGGTTTTTACATTACATTCATACAACACGCATTGGGCTGTTAGTAGACTCAATTAACACATAAATCGGGTTATTTTAGTTTAAATACATGACAGCTGTTGGGTAAAGCCCGTCTCTGTTTGGGCGCTAATAATTAATAGGCCTAGGCCTAATACGGTTTCGCATCCGGCCGTAAAATTAATTACTAATTATTTAACACTTACAATTATTCAATGCTAATACATTCCTTGATGATTTGACTTTCCAATAATCCACTTATCATCCAATAATTATAGTTTCTAATTAGGCCTGAGTTTTAATTAACCATTAATTAAGACGGTTAACGTCTTCGCGGTGTACCATTTTCATACCCGGCTTGTTTGAATTCGAGTCAACTCTGCCCCAAGTCAACTCGGCCCCAAGTCAACTCGGCCCCATGTCAACTCGGCCCCAAGTCAACTCGGCCCCATGTCAAACAATGGGGCGCCGCGTACGACTCGATCTAAAAAACTTTTGCCACTGTTACATAACTGTGAATACATAATCTCCTTTTGCGGAGGTTGATATCGCCGCCATTTTCCATAAGATACAAACAAGTAGGCCTAGGCATAAATATATATTTCAAAACAATAAATCGACAGACACAAAAGCACAGAATCGTATGACCGGACTCTAATTAGTGATAAAGTTTTCCTCCATTAGTGGAAAAAGAAGGGCGCCGTGTGCGTCTGGATATACTTAGCAACAGAAGAGCGCCCTGTACGTCGGGTCCAAGTATAGAAAACTTGCATTATAAAAAGAGAAGGGTGCCGCCTACGTCTGGCCCAATTTTTGCCTCATTTTTGCTATGCAAGTGCTCTGTCTTGTATTTCTAGTATCTTTGTTTGTAGTTACTAGGCGTATTCGACTGATCTGTTTTGAGCAGCTCTTTCTACTCAAACTGCACATATCGTATTCGACTGGTCGCACGGGCAGCACAAACTCCTCGCAAGAGCGGCTCGAACTCCTCGCTGTTTTTGAACGAGCTTAACGAGCACACTCCGAGCTCAGTTTCAGAATTGCTGGAATTGAGATAGTTTACGTCAGGCAATTGGCAAAGTCTTTGGACTCATTGCTGGTACCTCATCAATGCTTTTTGATTTGTCATTGTGAAAAGGCCCTAGAAAAAAATGTCTTTGGAAAAAATGTGGACATTTGAAAATTTTTTTGGGGGGGTAGGTCGTACGACCATCCCAACCACCCCTTGCATACACCTATGTGAATGTCACTCAAAATGTTATTCTACTTTTCGCTTTTATTTTATCTTCATCAAGAAAAATACATACTGTACTACAAAGAGACGAAAAACAAAACAATACAAGTTACGAAAAATATATACTACAAAGAGACGAACTACAAAACAATACAAGTTTTCACAATAATTGGTCACAAAAATTACGATTGGGTACAAATTATATGAGAGACGCTGGAAACCTCGACAGACGTCGACCATGGTGTGGCGGAGCAGAGTTGATTGTGTTGAGCGATCGGGTGTTACTATTGATATACAGTACCGTCCTAATTATTAGTTATTTAACTTAATTATGAACCATAATTGTGGAATAATAAGTGGCTTTTATGAAAGTCAAGTCGTCAAAGAAGAATTAGTGTTGAATAATTGTAATTTATAAATAATTTAGTAACTATTTTCAGAGCTGGATGCGAAACCTCATTAGCGCCTCTGTTTGTTGCATTGAATTTAGCCTCCTTTACGCCTGTTTTTCACACTAGGGAATTTATTCGCACGGATCAAAGCATCGGTTCGCTTCCTGAGCTCTGATTGGTAGCACATTTTTTCACTTCGCAAAAACTCTGATAGGAATGTGAATGCGCATGAACTGAGGAATTTGATTCGCGCGGATAAATTCGTCTAGTAAAAAAAAACCCACTAGGCGGCGAATGTATTTACGCAATCGAAAGCGTCGTTCATGCGCATGCGTATTCACATTTCTATCGGAGTTTTTGCTACAGCGAAATTGGTAGTTAGAACTGTTTCTGCTTTTTGTGAGGCGTACAAAATGCGCAGCCAATCAGAGCTCAGGAAGCCAACCGACGCTTTCGATTCAAATAAATTCGCTTAGGCCTAGGCTAGTGTAAAATAGGCTTAAGGCCTAAATGGCTGTTTTCCACTAGGCAAATTTATTCGTGCATATCGAAAGCATCGTTCATGTGCATTCACATTTCTATAGGAGTTTTCGCAAGAACAACGCTTCCGATTCACACAAATACATTCACGTAGTGGAAAACCAGCTTAAGCCTGTGTTCCACTAGGCGAACTAACAAAAAAATCATATTTGGTGGGGCGTTTTTTCAAGCATTTACGGTAGGTCTGTATATTTAGAATCGTACAGTAATTAAAATGATCATATATTTATTTTAACATTTATTTCAGTATATAGGCCTAGCTGCAGAGCGTCTAATTTTCCAGGATGATGTGTTCTTTTTTTCAATCAATCATTCATAAAAGGATTTTTGCCTTAAGTCAATTGGGCCCACAATCAGACTATATCAGGTCCAGAATGATCAGGCCCATTTTCAGACTATTTGTACCCATTTTCAGGACGATCGGGTCCACTTTTTGGGCCCGATCATTTGTAATTAATGAGCGCCCTGTCGTCGATCAGAAAAATACTGTATGCCCTAGGCCCAAATAATTTTTACACATGGTTAAATTAAAAATAAAAATTATTCTGCGGCATTTAGAAAATTCCTATCTATTAGACTATGGTCGTGACCATATGCTATCTAGGCCTAACCATATTTTAATATTCATCACATAAATAGCTGTTTTTATTGTTAACCTAGGCCGTTCGACTGCACAACGACTGCAAGATCCCAAATGTAATGACGTCACAAAGTCACCAGTGCATACTGTACTGTACGTTGTCGTATGAATTCTACGCTCATGTTAACCTGATTCTACTGTTTAATGTGCAGAGAATGCAAGACAGTAACAGATGAGGAAAATGGTTCTACATTCATAGGCCTACATACATTCATTTATCAAAAATCTCTATTAATAATGCCACTTATTTTATGTTTAACATTCTACAATTTTAAATGTATTCAGATTGAAGATCTCTGCCTGGAATGTTGTCCCGAAAAAGAAATTCAAAACCAAAATATCCCAGTACAAAAGTGAGCGATTCTGAAGATGAAGGGAAACATATGGAGGAAATTGAAACACAGATGATGATTCCTGACTCAAACAAGAAAACCAGGCCCATTGGATTACAAGGGGACCGCTCAAATGTGGCAATTCTTTTATTTCTGTACATACTGCAAGGAATTCCTCTTGGCCTTGCTGGAAGTCTCCCACTAGTACTGCAAGGATATAAAATCTCCTACAAACAGCAGGCCATGATTAGCTTTATATTCTGGCCATTTAGTATGAAACTTCTTTGGGCACCAATTGTGGATGCTGTTTATATAGCAAGGCTAGGCCGGCGGAAAACCTGGTTGGTCCCAACACAATATTTTATAGGATTTACAATGATAGCACTGTCTGGGAGTGTCAATTCACTTCTTGGTGAGAAAGGCTCAGATTTTGAACCAAATGTTTTCGCTCTCACAGCCTTATTCTTCTTCTTGAACTTCTTAGCCGCAACGCAAGACATTGCTGTGGATGGGTGGGCTCTTACCATGCTAGCAAAACATAACCTTGGTTACGCTTCGACATGCAACTCTGTCGGACAGACAGCAGGTTATTTTCTGGGTAATGTTGTGTTTTTAGCATTTGAATCAGCAGAATTTTGTAATGCATATATTCGCTCAGAACCAGCTGATAAAGGGCTGTTTACTCTTTCAGGTGTGTAGTTTATTTATATTTAATAAATTGAATAGAACATGCTATAAATATCAGTTAGCATTTTATAATTATTTTAATAAAACGTTAATTATTAATTGTTTTATTTTCTTCCCTTCAGATTTTCTTTTCTTCTGGGGCATAGTCTTCATAGTCTGCACAACACTTGTATTAATATTCAAACATGAACGCAAAGACGAAGATGAATCTATAGAGGGCGTTTTTGGAACTTTCAAGCAACTTTATCAGATTTTAAAACTTGAATCAGTTAGACAGTACATAGTGATATGCCTTACAATAAAAGTAATGTTTGCCTTACATTTTTACCTAAACTTAGAGTACATAATTGTATTGAACTAAAAATAATAACTAAATATACAGTAATACAGACTCATCTGTAAAAATTTTATTAAAAATGCAAACCTCTGAACAAAATCTTGGTTAAAAAAAAACAAATCTCAAGGAGGCCTGTAAAGTTCCCAAGATATTTTTGCAAGTATGTGTGTGCAAGGTAAACAGCAGACTTGCAAAGGTTATGGAAAAAAATGTTCGACACTCATAGTCCACACAAAAATTAAGAATATGACACCTATATGGCCGTAAATGCATTTAGACACCGTACTAAATGCAGGGGACATGAGTGAACTAAAAAGGGATGCATCTTATCTTTCACTTTGGTGTTGCACGTATCTTCACCGCCTGCATATAAAATTCTATAAAATATTTGTTATTTTTTAGATTGGGTTTGCAGCTGCTGATAGTGTCACAGGTTTGAAATTGATAGAAGCTGGTGTGCCTAAGGAGAAGCTAGCCATGATGGCAGTACCACTTGTGCCAATACAAATCATTCTGCCCTGGGTCATAGCCAAGTACACTGCAGGGCCTAAGCCCCTGAATGTCATGTTGAAAGCAATGCCTTTTAGGTAAATATTCAATACTTGAGATTTGCCATCCCCAAATAAGCGTGCTGCCGCTAAATGATAAACTGCGTAATTAAGCATAAGAATGTGGTAGTAATGTTTATATTACAGAGAAGCCTAAATACTTTTACTCATAACTTGGGAATATAAAGTTGATTCCAGTAAATTTCTTCATTCATTCAATAGACTCATTTTGAAGCTTATAATATGGGGCATATGAATATACCTTTAACCTTTAACCTTTACTATTAAATACTAAAATGTTCTTATTTTGGTCAATGATGCTGGATTTGACATGGCAAGCCTCATTTTGTAACTCATATGAAACATTTTACTGTAGTCTATAAGTCAGTGGTTTAACGCCTATGCCCTCTCGTGTGGCGGTCCGCAGGGCCCCCGACCCTTATGGGCCCCAAAGGGGCTCCTACCATACGGTCGACAATCTAGCACTATGACCCAAAGGGTTTTCTTGAAACTGTACAGCATAGTGTGTCTCTGACATCGACTGTAGGACGTGCTGTATATCCTATTATATCCAGTGGTGGATTAAGGTGGGGTTAACAGCCTGCCTGGGTCTGCCTAAATCTGTCAAAAACTTTAAAATGGAGATAAAAAGAAAGTTATATTCAAATTTTAAGTCTGTAAGTGCCATTTCCGACCATCTTAGAAGTACCATAATCATAAATTCTCTTACCAACCATGGTGGGACTGAAGTGGTATAGACCCTCCATTTGTGAAAATCTCTCCCTGTTCACTGTCCCCTCTATTTCATTTTTCTTCATTAAAAACATTTAGAATGCAATGACAAAAACATGATGAAAACACAAGCATACCTAAAAATCCACAATGGAATTGCTGCCCCAGCATTATGCCACTGCTACAAGTGTCTGCTCTTTATTATTTATATTGGTTTTCTTTCAACAGTTTTATCAAAATATTTTATTACTTTATTTTTAATTAATACACAAGTGAATTCCCCTTGATTTCACTGTAAGTGAAGATTACTGTCAAAATGAGTTATTGGGTGACCAGACTTATTGATCCCAACCAGGTTAAAATATGTAATTCTACTGCAGTAGAACATTAATAGGATGTCCTGAGAATGATGTTGCTTCCATTAGTTTTGTTTAGTCATTTGGGGGAGGGGGGAATTTAATTGAGGACAAAATAAATGCCCCACTGTGTTTGTTTGAGGGTGGCATTTATTCCAATTGAGGCATTGAATTCTTCAAATAAATAAGCTATTTACAAATAATTATTTATTTAAATATTCTACAAGTTGCTGATTTACAGACTGTAGAATAGACATTTTAAAATTTGTTACCAACCAATAGTAAGTGGCTATGCAAAGCTATTATGGGAATGGTATTCATTAACAAAGGCTATCTGATACCTTTTTTATAGGAAAATTTTACAGAATTTTATTGGCTACAACCTAAAATGGTGCTTGCCATGCCAAAACCAGCATTATCAGTGACCAAACTATTAAAATTAAACTTTTTAATACTGTATATTCATATTCTCTACACTATAAGCTTTAAAATGATTAAATATTTACTGGAATCGACTATTACCAATGCCAAAGTTAGGAGTCAGTATTAAGGAATCTGTGTACTAAAGTACACATGTACTGCTGCATTCTCTGCTAATTACTGTCAGCCTATGATAAAAGCTTAAAAGTGACATTATTATTATCATTACTAATTGTTGTTGTATAATTAATAAAAAATTACAAAATTGTTATGTACATTCCTGCTGTCAACACAGGTAATATTTTTGTAATTACAGATTAATGATGGGTTTGGTATTTATGATTATTGTTAAATGGACTCCGACAGTAAAGCTTGAAAATGGTGACTTTCCATTTTATTATTACTTAATCATCCTCCTAAGTTACGGTTGCCATCAGGTATGTTGCCTAAATACTGTAATATACTTTGTTCTATATTTTAGGGTCAGTGTTTAATCAAAACCGTGCCATTTACCTTCTTTTTAATAAATTGTATCCCTACTATTAAACTGCAATGCTTCCACCACTTTTCTCCAGTATACTGCAGGTCCCCATTAGATCTACCATTCATGTCATGACATCATGTCAGAATTTTCTGAGATTTTCTATAGGTTTTAAATATTATAATTCCTTTGCTTTCTTCAGGTAACTCTTTACTGCATGTTTGTTGCTGCCATGGCTTTTCATTCTAAAATCAGTGACCCGCTTATCGGCGGTACTTACGTAACCCTTCTAAACACCGTATCAAATCTTGGTGGGAATTGGCCGGCAACGGTTGCACTATGGTTCATCGATTTTCTGACATTTAGATCATGTCATGGTGTTAGTAGTCAGGAATATGATTGCGATGTAAAAGAAGACAGAGAGGTAAGAATGTACTTTTGACAGCATCAATATAAAATAAAATTGCATGGAATGTTTGATGTACTGAAGTCTGATGTTTGATATACTAAAGTCTGATTTTGGGGATATACTAAATTTACAGTCTTTCTGTTGGTCAAGCACCAACTTCATACGCCACTTGAAGTTTTCCAGCCCAAAAAAAAATTCCATGGAATGTTTGATATGATAAAGTCTGATGTTTGATATACTAAAGTTATAGTCTCTCTGTTGGTCATGCACCGGTTTTCCAGTTAAAAGTAATTAAAAACAGTTTAAGACACATATACAGTACAGTATATGCATACAAAATCATATTGTTTAAAAATGTTAAGTAATAGGGCCAATTACAATTTAATGCTAAAATATATATACATATACGTAACCTTTATTGCAAACTAACTCACTGTATTTAGGATTTGATCAATAGAAAATTTATAACACCATAAAGATTTGCAAATGGTGACTTTGACTTCAAACATACAGTAGAAGTGGTTTAGCGCAGCAGGAAGGGTTTGGTTTCCAAACCTTAAGATGTGCAACTCAATTTTGTCCTTGAGCAAGGAACTTTATCTGCGTTGCTTCTCTCCATCCACCCAGGAGTATAAGTCAGTACCTGGTAGGGTTAAATGCCAAAATGCGCTCATCAGCTGCTGCAACGTTATGGAATATTACCCCAGGGGCCGAGTTTCATAGACGTTTAATAGAGTGACCGGGGCAAAGGCCTGTTTATACTTTAACGATAACGATAAAAAAAGCTAAAAAGCAATTGTTCATATAGAAAATAAAGAAATAAGAGAAGCTTTTACACTAGAACGATTGGATAATGAATTATCAGTTTATGCGATAACATATTTTGACAAATCAAGTCAGATGACATCATATCATGGAAAAACATTAAATTGTAGTAATAGCAAGGATTTTATCGTTTTTTCCATGATTATTACGTCATCTGATTTGATTTGTTAAAATATTTTGTTATCATATACATGAAAAATCGTTATCGAATCGTCCTAGTGTAAAAACTTCTCTTATTTCTTTTATTTACTACATGAACAATCGCTTTTTAGCTTTTTTATCGTTGAAGTATAAACAGGCCTTTATGATAATGGGAAGGGCATAGAGGGATTATCATAATAAATCTACCATTATTATTATTACTAAATAATTTACCATATTCTTTTAGGTGTGTTTAAAAGCCGGTGGAGTATGCCAAATAGACTACGACGGTTACTTCATTGAAAGTATTGCGTTTCTGTTGGTGGGTATGCTTTGGCTGAAGTTGATGTCAAAAAAAACAAAACAGCTGCAGAATCCTGATGTTGAATGGAGGCTATCAACAGTTTGGCGTGATTGAAAAAAACAATGAGAAATTGGAGGGGTCTTTAATTACAGGGATACCTATATAT
>NW_022708971.1:182615-184799 GCF_011630105.1 Anneissia japonica | reverse complement strand
AGCTATTTATACAGGGCAACTGGTAAGTTTTATTTCAACTGATTACATTTTTATTGGAGTTGTGAAATAGCGTGAAGGTTAAAACATTGGTTGTGGCGATCCATAAGGAAAATCCCAAAAAACTATGTCGGGCTCTGGCCATTGTATGTATTTGGGATGAGGAACTGAAAAGTTGCAATAGAATGCCTGTTTCAGGGGTTAAAAGCCTCCTGCACCCCTACAAGCAGCAAACATATCCAGGAATCATACTTATCTTGTATAATTGTTTGCATGTCTTTACTCTTGTATTGTTAATTGTCTGCCTGAGGTTTGCTGGTCATGGGTTCATTACATGCAGCAAAAGACAAAGGAAGCTCATTAGACCATTCTCCCAGAAGTTGCCTCTTCCAAACTAAGGACCCCTGCTTTATTAGCATATTATGGGGCTTTGAGTAAAATTTTGGCCCCCCCCCCCCTACCTCCCAGATCCATGGATATAAATGCAGGTAAATTACATTTACTGTATTGAAATTTAGTATTCTTATATACAGATACAGATTAATTTTATTGCCCAATAATTTTTGAAAATTACATTGCTCACTTGCTATATAATAAATAATTATCTTCTTGAATAACTTAAATTTAACTCCCTTATCCCAGCTGGGTAAAATGAGTACTTGTAACGGTCCATGTGCGCACCTACTGTCCTCATTCTACCACTTCTGCTTATGCGGGAGCTGATCATATACGCGTGGAGCAGATGGCTTTTATCCTCTAGGATTTTTTTTTAAACAATGGCAAGACGAGTGACCAGTGACTGCACAGGCGAACCAATAACTTTCCCTACCCTACCCAGCACTTTTTCTATTCTCTCTTTATTCCCTTTAATATTTGATATACAAAATGAATGATTCTTTAGCAAGCACAAACACATCTGCAGGTATATTATAAACAAATAATTAAATAATAAATAATAATAACAGTATTCAAATAGGAACTTAAGATGTTCACTCTTTTTTATTCACCTGAAAAAGGAACATTTCATTGAAGAGCTGTGCGATGCTTGGTATGATTATCATCTTATGTTCCTGTCTGATTACTGTTTTTATTATTTATCTGTTGTTTATATTGTATTTACGGTGCTACAAATCAAACATATATATATAATATATATTTGTATAATGTCTTTGACCAACATATTACAGACAGGATTACTATAGGCCAATTAAATAATAAATAATAACAGTATTCAAATAGGAACTTAAAATGATCACTCTTTTCCATACACCTGAAAAAGGAACTTTTCATTGAAGGGTTGTGCGATGCTTGAAATAATTAACATCTTATGTTCCTATCTGATTACTGTTTTTATTATTTATCTGTTGTTCATATTGTATTTACGGTGCTACAAATCAAACATATATACATTTGTATAATGTCTTTGACCAACATTTTACAGACAGGATTACTATAGGCCAATTATTTTGTATACAAAAAATATAAGTTTCAGTAAAGGATTAAAAGGTTTCATACCGGCAAAATATGTTGAGACCGAGTTATAGAATAGGTCTACATTTATACTGTAGCATCTGTATTTAATTCTCTATTCCACTTTATTTTGGTTTTTAAAATTTTATTAACTGCTTACTATATTTTCTCTTATTTTTTAACCATTCCAAAGTAATGAGGTTTGCATATACCCAATTGATATAACTCATATATTTTTTGTGAAGGCATGCTGGTCTTTTTAGGGTATTTCCACCACGCCAAAAAATCATGCACAATTTGATAAGATGATTACATTTAACTTTTATCAGAATTCACTTGAATACATTTTTTTTTAGTGTTTTTATAAAATTGACAAATTTCTGCTTTAATTAAAGCTCTGTTCACACTATCACATTTTATGTGACAAATAAATGTTATGTCCTCATTTTGGATGTAATATGACATCACCATTAATGATCGTATGGACAGAGTTTGATACAATCTAAAAATAAATAATACAGTAATTATGTTATATGCTTGCTTGTTGTGTTCATGTTGGACTTTAATACTAAGTATATGTGTAGACATTCAGCACTGAATGACAATTTGCTACTGATTTTTCTACTCTACCTCAAAATGAATTTCTTCAAAAACCATTTATATTAAATATTATAATGAATTGTTCTATTTTATATTTAATTTAATATAAACTTAATC
>NW_022708971.1:172624-182608 GCF_011630105.1 Anneissia japonica | reverse complement strand
AAATGACACTTTTATATAGTTAAATTAGATGTGTATAAGAGACAGATATATTAAAAGGTTATTTACGAAAATATTGTGAAGCATAAGTAATAGAAATAGTAAGTAGGTAGAGTAGGCCTATGTTATTTTGTTCCAGTTTACTAATTTGGTGCAGATTAAATTTTGAAAATAAACTCGTCAAAAGATACAAAAGAAAACAAAACCGAATTCATAAATTCAAGTTGTACCGTGTATATGTTGCAAATGGTTCGTTCATTCGGTACTGAAAACCGCTCCACTGTCCTCAATTAGATGTTGATTAAGGTTTCATGAATTATTTTCTGTGTTCCCAGTCAACATTTCAGCCATCCTGTGAAGAAAACAATTTTTAGTTCCTATGCATGCAATGCAATTAGGAACTATTGTTTGTGTGGGTGTGTGTGCGTGCGTGTAGGTATTTATGCAAGTGCGCATGCGTCGAGAAAAAGTTTTCCGACATTTTTTTTCATCGCGACGCGAAGTTTCTTCAGTGTTTCAGTCTGGGGTCACGCTAACAGGTCGCCAAGGGCGAAACTATTTTGGATTGGCAGGAAAAAATCAACTGATTTTGGCGAAGGCCTAATATAAAAAGAAAGTTTTGAATACTTGCTAAAATAGTACATCGTTTTTTCATGTGATCTTCATTTTTCGACATTTCCAGACGTTTTTATTTTTTGTGTTGTATGAATAGTCTTGCTGCAAACGTCATTTCGTGCCTCCCAAGTTATTTTCTATTTGTAATTGTTATTTTAACGTGTTAAATACAGGGCAGTGGCTGTAAAACGTAGACTAATATGAAGGTGCAGTACTTCCCGACAGCCAGACAGTCGGTTACATAACTTTGTAGCTTGAATTTTCCCACTAAAACACGAGGTTTTAAACAATGAAAATGCACCGCGTTCTTGATCATCGCGATTAAAACTTCGGGTGATCGACGGTTGGGCCTGGACTATCGGTCCCAGACGTTTTTTATATATGTTGTAGTATAGTAGGCCACTGCCAGCACCCCCACCCCCGATATCGTTCCAAACTACTGTAAAATGAAAATATTGTATACCAAGGCCTACGATGTCTTTTTTAACTTTTGTGTTATTTATATTATTCTCTGTCTCTTATACACATCTAGATGTGTATAAGAGACAGATATATATATATAAGATAGAAAGTAGGCTGGGCGGATGCAGTATTTGGCGGTAGGGGTTGCATACAAAAAAAATGAGGAAAAGTACACGTAGATTGCTGTAAATGACTTTTATATAATAAAGATCATCATTACATCACCATTATACAGTCAAAATGAAGCGCAAATTCTCATGATCTTTTATCAGCGATTTTCGGTAACCACAGAGATCTAATTAATATGTGTAATGTACAATAGAAAATAAAACTTAAAAACATTGTCATTGATGTAGGCCTATTTACTTTACCTACTTCAAAGCTGTGAGTCACAACCACCTCAGCCCCACCAATGGTTGGGGCTGAGGCCAGAAAATTTGAGGAAATACTACCTTCAGATGGCCTGAAATGACACTTTTATATAGTTAAATTCATCATCACACCATCAATATAATCTAGATAAAAGTGTGATCTGCTTCCACGGGTGCGTGAGAGTCCACATCAGCCCTAAAATGGTTGGGGCTGAGGTGCGAAAATTTTGAGAATATCCATGGACCTCTGGGTGCTTGGAAATTGCACTCTCGTACCTTAAAAATCTTACAAATAATTCATATCAACAATATAATACAATTTTTTTTTCTTAGTAAAATTTAGGGGGTACGATCGCACCCTCTGCGCCCCCTGCATCCGCCCCTGGTAGATGTTATAAAATGCGTAAACATGTCTTTTCCCCTAGTTTGTAAATAATGTTCAATGTATCTTATTAATGTTTCTGAGCTTTTCGTCAAGCACCCCTCCTTCAGTGTCTTAAAAAACCTCTTGTAAAAATTTTCCCCTGGTGACTCTTTGGATGCTTGTAGGCAGTAGGCCTTTCAATTCAAGTAGACATAATTGTTTTGCATGGTTTATTCTTGCTGCAAGTAGTGTGGCAATTAGTGTCTGTTAATACCCCTTTGAAATGACGAAAGTGAACCAATTCGAACACTATTGATTAGTCATAAACTTTTTTGTACTGAAACCATAACATTGTGGAATTGAACAAAACAATCTTGCAACATACAAGTTCGACAACTCACTTAGCACATCTGAGCTTTTGCCAAACAATACGTTATCATAAGCCTATAATATATATTGATTATATTACACAGTTGGCTTATCCGGTAGGTCTACATAATTTTATTATAGCAGCATGGGTTAAAAAAAAACACATTACCTTTGAACCTACTGTTCTCGCTATTTTAGCACCAAAAAAGACTCGGAAAAGGGAGTGTAAACAATTTTTTTGTCTTTTACAATGGGTTTGTTTCCTACTTGCAGGTCATAATATCCACTGTTTATATTTTATTTCTGTACTGAAAAAGTGCTTTAACGGAAATCATTTGATATTTTAAGTCAGGATTAGTAACATTTGTCATAGTAGGAACTGAGGATCGAATACTGAGTTTTAGGCTAAGCTATGTTCTTAGAAAGAAAAATAAGACTTGGTACTTCCTCATAGGAGATGTATGGCATTTATTATTCCACGTTACTTCGTTCCTGACAGACTAAATGCTTTGGGAACGAAACTCTGTTGATGACTTTGTGAGAGAGAATTAAACCAAAGCATGTAGTAAATGCAAGAAAACTTCAGGCAGACGACAGCTCAGTAAAGAAGGAATATCCCATAGGATTGGGAGCGGACCGCTTAAAAATAGTGCTTCTTTTCATCTTGTATTTTCTACAGGGAATAATTTCGGGAATATGCTCAAGCCTTCCTCTTATTCTAAAAGAATACAACGTCTCTTACAAGGGTTATGCTTTACTGAGTTTAATTGCGTGGCCTTTTGCCATCAAACTTCTCTGGGCACCTGTAGTCGATGCTATTTTTATACAACCATTGGACGTCGAAAGTCATGGTTAGTGCCGATTCAATATTTAATTGGCATAATAATGATAATAATAGCATGGAAAATAGATGATTGGCTTGGAGAAAGGGAGTCCAAGGCCGGACCTAACCTCATGGCCATTACCTTTATTTTCTTCTGGTTGAAGATGTTAGCAGCGACCCAAGATATTGTAGTTGATGGCTGGGCTCTCACAATGCTTTCGAAGAGGAACGTTCGATACCAGTCTACGTGTAACATTATGGGACAAAGAGTGGGCTTCCTGAGTAACACTGTATTTTTATTACTTAATTCAGTTAATTTCTGCAATAGGTACATTCGTTCGGAACCTTATGATACAGGAATTCTAACTCTAACAAGTAAGTGCCTTGACTTTTCTAGTGTATGTCGAAAATTCTACCCAATTTACATTGGTAAGATTTTAAGTAACAGTACACAGATCTTCAAGAATGAAATACTGTAGGTGAAAGGCTTTTCTTTCTAAGCCGTATTCGCCATTACATCAGCATTCAAAAACAGACATCGAAATCCTACCGCATCTGGCACATGCAGCACATATTTGTACTGCGAACAGTAACGGTCGTTTTGGCAATACAGTACACTATTCAAAACGATAGCATAGAATAGCTTTGCACATCATCAGCTAATGCAAAATTTCAAGAAATGAGGAACATGTTGAAAGATTGTAAAGTAAATATGTATACGAGAAAGAAAATTATGGAGAGTTGTGTGAGATCAAGATTAGTATACGCAACACAAGCCTGCTACCCAAAGGAAATTGAAATAAAGAAATTGGAAACTTGTTGGTACTCGAAAATTCTACCCAATTTACATTGGTAAGATTTTAAGTAACAGTACACAGATCTTCAAGAATGAAATACTGTAGGTGAAAGGCTTTTCTTTCTAAGCCGTATTCGCCATTACATCAGCATTCAAAAACAGACATCGAAATCCTACCGCATCTGGCACATGCAGCACATATTTGTACTGCGAACAGTAACGGTCGTTTTGGCAATACAGTACACTATTCAAAACGATAGCATACTGTACTGTTGAATGGGTTATGGTGTCAGGGAAAAGTACCTGTATCTGCTATGATCTTAGGCCACCGAAGTTTTCACACTGCCATTTTCACACAGCCTAACCAAGTGCGATATCACTTTTATACAACTGCAAGACAGGTATAATTTTAAATAGCTCATTAACCGCGTGTCCATCAATTTTCAAAACACGGATTACACGCGTGGGGGATGGTCAAAGATTTCTAAGCAATACTAGACTATAGAGAGAGATATTAACTATGAGCAAAGAAACTTCTCCATTTTCTAGAATATTGAATCCTAATTAGTGCTCTCACAACTCGGAGGAGCAGACATTTTACATTCTGGTAGGTTTACATTGTTTTAAGTCTTAGTTGTAAATGATTTTTTTCTCTCTCTCTCAGGTTTTCACTTTTTTGGTGGATGTGTGTTCATTGTTACTACAACTCTTATCTTGATGTTCATTCGCGAGCGAACTGAGCCAGAAGAACTGCGATCAATTGAGGGCGTGTTAGGAACGTACGCACAACTTTTACGCATTTTAAAACTTAGACAGATTCAAGAATACGCACTTGTATGCCTTACAATAAAGGTAATTTGACTTTCTTAATTACTGATCGTGGTTATATTAATAACCATCCCAATATTAACTTTATGATCATTGTCATTAAACCATTGTGATCATTTTCGCCTAATGTTGCCAGGCCTTTGCAAACCATTTTTATTATAATGATTATTATTACTTGCATCAGAAGTCAAATTTATTGAATAATCCTAGTTAAACAACATCCTACAGCAACGTCCGACGAATCCTTATGTGTTGCTGAATGGAACACATTGGAATGGATACAGCCTATTATAGGCCTAGTTGTGATCATTGACAAACTCATCTATCACGATCATCTTACCTTTATTCCTTTTTTTTAAATCAATATTCTTTTTGAAGGTTGGATTTACCGCTGCTGAGAAGATATCGGGCTTAAAGTTGGTTGAAGCAGGGGTGCCGAAAGAAAACATATCATTACTACAAGTGCCGTTGCAGATGTTTAATCTTGTACTTCCTTTGCTCATTGCAAAGTTTATTTGGCCTACTCCAAAGAGACCTCTGGACGTAATGTTGAAGACGATGCCATACCGGTACGTAATTTAAATTGACAAAGTTCGTCGGCCAGCGGGATTCTATGGAGAACGCAAAACACCATAGTTTAAGTTTCATGAGCGTTAATTTTGGCGTTCAAACATACTTTATTAAACACCTTCTTTTAAATCCTAAAATTCTGAATACAAAATCTATATAAAAAAAACAAAAACAAAAACAAAAAAAAACATGAAGAATAAGCACCCATCGTGTTTTACTCCTCTCTTGACCGCAAACTGTTATGTTGGCTTATATAGACCTTTGCGGAGTGTCAATCAAGCTTAACAACTGACCGATAAGATATGGCCCATGGGGATACGCGAAACTCGCTGTGCAAGTCACTGTGTCTGTAGGGAAGGCACTATATCCACGTTTGTCTCTCTCTACCCAAGAGATGGGTACCTAGTAGGGTCTTGTGGCATTGATTGTAGTTTTGTGCGCATACTCCTCAGGGAGCGGAGATGGTTGCACATTTTGCTGGTTTGCCGTTACATGTTATCCAGTGACAAGGAGTAATAATGTTTAGCGCCTTTGATCATTGACTTTGAATTGGCGCTATTATCAATCTTGGGCATTAGTATTATCTACTGTCAGAGACTGAATTTTGTATTGTTTTGTAATCTTTATTTATTATTTATTTGGAACTACATTTAATTCGGCGACAGAAGCTTTGTTTTAAAAACTATCTGATTAAAATACTTCATTGTATTCCTGCTGTTAAATAATTGTTTAAGTTGCGGAAGCATTTTACTAGTAGCGTCTATGTGCTGAGGTCGTAGCGCGCTTGTTTTAACATGTAAGAGTTGAAGGTGAATCTTGAATGAGTCAAGACGTGCATTAGGAGAGAGCTCCTGTGTTATGACCTTTGCGAGTCTGATGTCTAATGAGGCTGAGTAAATATATATGAGTTTGTGGATAAATCCAGCTACTGAGTTATGCGAGCGTCGCAGGGGTTTCTTTTCCGTTTTTGTATTCTCTTGGTTTATTATTTCCTTTTGATCGTCGGAAATGAAGTGCAGTTACATAAATGTTCTACAGCATTAAAGTCTAAGTTTCACGACTCACGACACTACACTGTCGTTTTGTGGGAGCTTGCTACACTTCAAGGGGGAGGGGGGTTAGCGGAAAGGTCCATTCATTGTCTGTTGATGTTGGCTCGTAGTAGATATTTCCAATATCAGTAAAGGAACCAAACCTATTTTGCACATACTATTGTCGCAAGTTCAAACCCTTCTCTGAAACTTCATTTGCAAGACTTCATAAACAATTGTTACATTAATTGTGTTTAATTGTACTGAGGAGAACGATGATGTGGCTTAAACACGGGCAGCCTACTTTTGTTCGTAATTGTGGGTTTTGACCTTTTTTTTTTTTTTTTTTTTTTTTTTTTTTTTTTTACAAAATTGTGACAGGAGACCACAAAGGGCTAAACTCGCATCACCAGGTTTCGAGAAAAAGGGCCAAATAGACAGTATAACATGTAATTTGAGCAAAATGTGATTATGTCATAAATATAATTTAAGTATTACCTTTCATCTTACTATTTTTGAAGTTTGAGTTCAATATTTCAACTCCTAGTCCACATTTCAAGCGCCCTGAGCATCTTACATTAGATGGATTTGTGCGCTATATAAAACTATACTATTATTATTCTAAACCCTAAAATTTAGTAATTTTATGAAGGCCACGAGAAACGTATATAAATTCACCAATTTTCAAACCGCCATACTTCGATTCCAAACAACTAGATAAATGAAAACTATCGGATAATAATACGTTTATGAATACTTGTGCTATGCATGTGATTTCAGAATAAACAAACAGTATAGTTATAAAATAGTATAATGGTCACAGAGCCAGGTTAGACCTACTGAGAACATTTCGGTTCTTTGCATTGAAGTAAATCTAAAACGTATTTATTATGAAGTCATTCAAAATCGTGTAAAAAAAGATTTGAACAAACTTTAAAGTATGTTCCGAACGTATTTGTAGTGCATCGTACTGTGGTAAATACGTAAATGTATACCTAAATGAAGGAAATAGCCTTGAATTAATTCAAAGAATACTAAACTGTTTCATGACTTGTTGGAGATTTGGAAAACACAGAGGATAAAAATAGAAAACAATCCTTTTGCCCTCTGGCAGTGAAGCGAATCAGAGATGATGTAGATTGCGGTTGAGTACATGTTAAGGAACTAGCCGTGGTTATTGAAACTTATAAAAAATATTGACGCCAACAGAAAAATCAGTATATTCACACAACGTCATTCAAATCTACAAAATAGATTATATATATATATAATCACACCTGAACTGAATTTCCTTGTCCTTAGTTTCCCACCATACACCTATGCCTATGTTGTTTTAAATAGACTATTAGTGTTGTTTTTTAGTTACTTAATTTTTATTAAATAAAATTACCTCCCGAAGAATGCTGTGTATTTATTTTCGAAAGTTTCAAGTTTCAAGTTGTATACTGTACAATATAAACAATACTATTGTGAGGTAGACGGATTAGACCAAATAAAAACAAATTAGACCTATTATGTTGGCCACGTCCGACAAACCCAAAATGTACGAAATTGAGATTAAACAATTTTTAATTAAGCATATGAACCGGAACTTAATTATGTCATATGAACCGGAACTTAATTATGTAATTGAATATCATATATATATATATATATATATATATATATATTGAATATAATATATAATGTAGGGTCCTTGATTGCCTGACCCCGGCAACTTTCTCCCGTCCGGAAAATTGGCCATTCCAATTCCTCCACTCTTCCCAGTCGGGAACATCAAACCTGATACCGTCGACTCTTGCGGCACAACTGGGTATACAGTAATGTTATTGAGAATATTGTTGCTTTCATTTTAGGTGGAAGAAAGGCGGTTATTTAAAAAACAATTAAATTTAACATTTGGTATAATTTAGCATAATTTCCAATCAGCCCTTGGCATAACTTGATTTGGATCACTGTTCACAAAGAAAGGTATAGGCATAGCATTCAATTAAGTATTGCGGATGCATAAATAACGCTAAATGTTTTGATATTAAAGACGATAGAGAGTAGTTAATGTGATCTACCAGTATTTTAATGATGGAACCGGTAGTTTGAATGAAGGAATTATTGTCTTACTTAAACAGCTTGTTTACCACCTCCCCATGCTGCAATGTAGCTTGCAACAATAGAAATCCTGATCATTTTACTTGTAAATACTTCCATAATTCTGAAAATGTTGTATTTTTAAAATGTTTATAAATTTATTTTTTTTAAAATCCAGACCCCCTCCCCCTATAACCCCGCCCCTTTTTCATCCACACCCCGACAAAACTCTCTAACAAGGCTTGACGAAAAACACTTCTTATGTCTACTAAATTCATCAGAACAATAGGAATGCCATAATCAGTACGGTTTCTGTTCCAATGAACTATTTCCAGCAAACCGTAGAAAATGTAATCGAAATATCTCAATGGGAACTGTGTAGTTGCTAAGGAGTTTCTTCGACTGCTGCTGTGATTCAAACTTAACTACCGTATACAGCCCTACAAGTAACCCAGTTCGCATTTTAATAATTCTTTTCTATGTTTCACCAGGTTGATAATTGGCTTGGTATGTATGTCGCTTGTCTGGTGGGCGTCTTCTGTGCGGTTGGAGGATGGGGAATTTCCGTATTACTTTTATGTGGCAATGTTTTTAAGTCATGCGCTTAAACTAGTAAGATACCTTACCATATTAAATAATCGTAATAATTATAATAAACATGTGTTATTTGGAATTATAATAATATATAATGATAATAACAATAATTCTAATAACACTATTTTTATTGTTTATATTATTTGAAATAAAAATGATTATAATAATCATAATAATCCGAGTATTTATAGTTACTAATTATAACAACAATCATAATAAAACTAACGACGACAGTGATGATAATGATGATGATAATAAATAATTGATATAACATTATTGCTTAATTCCAGGTAACTATTACTACGATGTCTATTGCTTTTGTGACGTTCCATAATGAGATTAGTGACCCGCTGATTGGTGGAACCTATACCACTCTGTTAAATACCGTTCTAAATCTTGGAACCCAATGGCCAAATACAGTTACGCTTTATTTTCTTGACATTTTAACCTTCACATCATGTCATGGAGCTACTGATGGTCAAAGGTACAACTGCTTGAATGCGAATGACGTAAATGTAAGTTGTGTCAGAATTAACAGTTAGTTTAGTGGAATGCTTTTACAAACATGAACAAGATATTGTAGTATGAATATTCATAAAATGATAATTGCTATTCAAGGGTAGTCAGGTGGCCGTAACCTCTCATTCAGAAGCTTCTGAGCAACAATTTTAGGGAATGAATGGTTTCGTTGTTAGGAGAGGGGTCTATCTCCGTAATGGTTTTTACACTGTCACAAATACTGTGATCATTACAATCGATGCGCTTTAATCTGTTATTCAGATCTTTGCGATAGTGATTATTTACGACATACCATGAAAAGTAAAAATCTTTCACATCATCAAAATTGCACTTAATATTATCGACCAGAGTGTTCTTATTAAAAGAGAACTAGCAAAATGATTTTTTGTTCTAGAGGGGAATTTTGATATGCCATTTATAATATAATCAACCTTAAAATCGCTTTTTGGCAATTTCTTATGGAGTTATAGGTCATTATATACGATTTAATTGTGACGTCACTGGCAAAAAAAGTAACAAAAGATCGTGTAAATAAAACCGCGTAGGGTATCCGCCGCGTA
>NW_022708971.1:164588-170562 GCF_011630105.1 Anneissia japonica | reverse complement strand
ATATATATATATAGGAGGAAGTGTGGAGAAGGAAATGTGAAGAAATATAATCTAAGTCGTCTTGCGGTAATGTATTAATTGTAGACCTAAACGGTAAAGAGGAATCTGGGAGTGTGGAAAAAATGATATGAGAGTCTGCCGACTGCTGTTGATTTATTTAACATATTTATACAGGATAACATAAGTATCTGGAAGGTGTAACAACCTGTTTCACACATGGTCCTGTTTAGTGATACACAATTATAGAATTATGCAAGCCCCCAGCCTCAGTTGTCCCCTACTGTAGTAAGTCTTGAAAATTATTGTACATTTATATATAAAAATGTGTAGACCTAATTTTTCATTTCACATTTGCTCGACCTTTACAGATTGTGGTTTGTGATCTTCTCTGATGATGGCTCTACGAGAGAGAATTAAACCAAAGCAACCTGGGGATGGCAGCGAACTCAAGGAAACTGAGAGTAAACCTAAAAGTGCTGGATTGGGAGCGGATCGCCCCAAAATTTTGTTCCTATTCTTCTTATACCTTATACAGGGTATCATTTTAGGAATATGCTCGAGCCTTCCACTTATTTTGAAAGAATACAACGTCTCTTACAAAGGCTTAGCTACACTGAGTTTAATAGGTTGGCCTTTTAGCGTCAAACTTCTCTGGGCACCTGTAGTTGATGCCATTTATATACCAAACATCGGGCGTCGGAAGTCATGGCTAGTGCCGACTCAATATTTAATCGGCGTGTTGATGCTAGTAATAGCCTGGAGTGTAGATGATTGGCTTGGAGAAAAAAAATCCAAGATTGGTCCTAACCTGATGGCTATTACCTTCACGTTCTTCTGGTTGAAGGTGTTAGTAGCAACTCAGGATATTGCAGTTGATGGCTGGGCTCTCACCATGCTCTCGAAGAGGAATGTTGGGTACCAGTCTACGTGCAACACTATGGGACAACGTGCCGGCGTCTTTTTAGGCAACGCTGTGTTTCTAGCTCTCCAGTCTGCTAACTTCTGTAATAGGTACATTCGATCGCAGCCTTCTGATACGGGGATTCTTACTCTATCAAGTAGGTTCCTTTATCTCCGTTATTGTTTATTTCTAAATTCCGAGGAAATTTTACAATGTTGTAATTTGTAAGATTTCAAGTTCCAAAATTTAACATTTTCAAATAGCTTTTCAGTAGGCCTATATATTTAATCTGAGTTCAACTCACTTTGCAATGGGAAATATAATAACACCCTAAATCACAGTAACTAACTTTAAAGTGAGTTTTCCTTAGAAAAAATGACAGGTAAAGCGTTTAGAAGAGAGACATGATGAAAACAAACGAAACTTTAAATTTAAGTTATATTTATATCTAAGTTATTTAGTTTTTTGGTAAATATTTGTTTTCAGTCTCTAATTCAACAGGTATAGGCCTATATAAATGATAACTCTTACTGAATTTGAATTTATAGAGGCCACATTATTACAAACCCATGCGCATGCTAACAACAGTCTTGATATAAAGAAGAAACTATTATAAATAAAATTAGAAGAAAATAACTACAAGCGAAAATTCAACATATATTACCTGCATTTTGAGTCCCATGGCCTACTTGCACATTTCTCGCATTGAAAAGAAGACATTTTGATACAGTGCTAGAGCACATAATTATACTTGTGATATGGTGGCTTTGGTAATTTCGCTGGTCGATTCGAGCTGATTAGCCTACACTAACCGTTCCCACATTCATTACAAAATAGCAACGTTATTAATTATTAAATGATTTTAATTTATACCGATGTAGATTAATTGCCGCTCTCACATCAATTCGAAGGCGACGTTAGACATTGTAGGCCTATTTAAATTTTATTTTACTTACAAAGTGCCACAGATGAGTCTATGTTTAGAAAGTTAGTTGGGTGAATTCTTTTTCTAATTTTTTTAAGGCCTTCTCTTTTTCTGGGGATGCGTGTTCGTTGTTACTACAACTTTTGTTTTGATTTTTATCCATGAGCGCAATGAATCAGGAGAACTTGGATCAATTGAAGGCGTATTAGGAACGTACACACAACTTTTACGTATTTTCAAACTTAGAAAGATTCAAGAATACGCATTTTTATGCATCACAGTAAAGGTAACCTGACTATTATGTCAATACTGATGACTATTATGCATAAATATACTCATCCTAATATCATTATTTTTATCACTGCCCTAGCATCTTGTGCTCATAGACATTTTCCAAAAGACCTAATCAAATGAATGACTAAGACGTAGTATATAATCAATCATCACCATCACCGTCGTCGTCGCCGTCAATATCGCACTCGTTGTCATGTCATCATCATTATCAATATTATCATTATCATTATGCATCGTCATTATTATCATCATCATCATCGTCATTATCATCATCATCATCGTCATATCTTCATCAAAATTCGTTTTATCATCATTAACTATAATTATTATAATTATATTACAAACATTATTATAAATGTTTTTAAAATTTGTATATATATAGGCCTATATAATTATATACATAGGTATATATAATTAACAGAAAAATGTAAATTTGTTTACTTCATACTTTTATTCCACTACAAATTTGTTTCGTATAACGTTGTGTGTCACCAAATCTATGTTGTACTTATGGGCAAACGCCTTCATTATGACATTCAAAGGTTTTAATGTTCATAATTTGTTTTATCAATATTCTTTAAAAAGGTTGGATTTGCCGCCGCTGAGGGAATATCGGTCCTGAAGTTAGTTGAAGCAGGTGTGCCGAAAGAAAACATATCATTACTACAAGTGCCGTTGCAGATGTTTGCCCTCGTGCTACCTCTGCTCATTGCAAAGTTCACTACTCCGATTAATTCACTGGACGTAATGCTGAAGTCGATGCCATACCGGTACTATATAATTATAACGTTATTGTGACATCACTGTAGGCCTACCCATATTAAACGATTATCTGTTGTTAGTTACATCAATTTTTATTTCAAGTAACACTTTGCTTCGCCGTCTCCACACAGGCCTATGCTACGTGGTTTCCTTCTAGTATATATTTTAATTATTTTTATGTTAAAATTTATATTAAATCAACTTTATTGGCCACAAACTTATAAAGTACAAGTTCTTGTTTATCACAAACACATACATGTAATAAGATCAGGATTGTTATGCTGCACTGACGAGGTGTCGAGCATTTGAAATTGGTCCATGGTGGCCAAAGGATCATTTTTTGTATAATAACATTTTAAAAATGTAAAAAGAGTAAGAGCATAAGAGCAAATACTGTTTGTAGACAGTTTTTTCCCAATTTATTTGAAATATTCAGGCTTCTTTTTACTCTAATTGTACACTTTGCGAATCAATTACGGGAGTAACGAATAATAGACTGTGGAATAATTGTTGACAATTAAGTAGTTGACGCTCAAACATAAAATAACATAGTGCGTGGTTAAGACTGGTCCATATTAAAAAGCGAATACCGCTTCCGATATTTAGTTGTTTTTTTTAAATAGGTTGATGATTGGCTTGATATTTATGTTGATCGTCTGGTGGGCACCATCTGTGCGGCTTAATGATGGTGAATTTCCATATTACTTCTACACGGCACTGTTTCTCAGCCAGACGATACATTTAGTAAGATGCCATGAACATATTAAATATCAATAATAGTAACAAATATAACAATAAGAATGAACAATGATGATGATGATGGTGATGATGATGATATTTGGGAGGACTACGACGATGATGACGATAATGACGTTGATTATGGCGAGGATGACGATTATGATCAGTGGTCATGGATCCAGAACTGTCCGACGGGGGTGGGGGTGGGCGAAAGTGGGGCCGATCAAGATAATTAACACTACCCTAAGGAGTCTGGGGCAAGCTCCCGCAACATTTTTGCATTCTAGACGCCCAAAAATAACATCTGAGGCGTTTTGGCGGGCGATCATTTTTTTTCTTTATTTCTTACTTTCTTTCTTTATCTTTTTTTTAACTTTCCAAAAGGGAACCCCGGGGCTGGCCCGGTCCCATCCGCCATGATGATCATGATAATGTGATTAGGATGTTGACGAAGACGAATGTGACGACGTAGATTATATTACCATTTCAGTTATTAATCGATGCGATAGGGTAAAACAATTATTTGATTTAAATAGTGTTAGGCCTATTAACTGTTTTAACACGTTTTAGAACATTGATCATTTCCAAATTTTTTAGATCTATTTATTTGCTTAATTTTATTCCAGATTACTGTTACTGCCATGTTCAGTTCCTTCGTGACGTTCCATATAAAGATCAGTGATCCTCTGATTGGTGGAACCTACCTCACTCTGCTAAGTACCGTCCTAAATTTAGGAAGCCAATGGCCAACTACTGTTGCACTGTATTCTCTTGACTTTTTGACCTTCACCTCATGTCATGGGGTTACTTCAGATCGAAGGTACAACTGTTTGGATGTGAATGACGTTAATGTAAGTTTAGTGCACCGACGTTATCATAATAACTGATATATTGAGATTCAAGTTATTGATGGTATTATTATTATTATTTAATATTATTATTATTATTATTTTTATTATTATTATTAATTATTATTATTAAATATTATTAATTATTATTATTATTATTATTATTATTATTATTATCATCATTATTATTATTATTATTATTATTATTATTATTATTATTATTATCATTATTATTATTATCCGTAAGTTACGGTATTATTATTAATGATGTTATCGACTATTACATTAACATTATTTTATATAATCAAAATCATAGATAATGAGGAAAGATTATAAAGAAAAGGAAAATATATAATTTATTTTTGAAGGCACACTTAGGTTAGAAATTACACCGATCAATCATTATTTTTTTTATCTGTACACAGAAATTTTTAGGTTTTGGCACAGATAAAAAGCCAAAAAGGACATATTATGTTCGTGAAGGCAGTAAAAGTGGGTGTCGGCGGTAGTGGCTACATCAAACGTTGGATGGGGAGTAACATCACTGTAGTGACCACATTGATATCATACTAATAATTAATAATGCACTGGCTGTATGAGCTACGTTTCGACATTAATTATGTCATCATCAGGAATGATGATTTCTGGTGATAATAATAATAATAGATGGATTTATATAGCGCAAATAAACTAGGTCTCTATGGCGTACATTTCGATACTCAGAGTATGTATTTATACTATCTTATCTGAGATTAATCAGTGGACCTTTCGATGTTAATAATGTACACCACAATACGATTTTTTTCTTGCAGGCTTGTTTGGAAATTGGCGGCACATGCAAGACAGATATTGACGGATTCTATATTGAGTGTATCATTTGTACTCTAATTGGTTTTGTATGGCTTCGAATAATGTCAGCGAAAATACGACACCTGCAGAACGTACATGTGTCAAAATGGAGGGTCTCCCATTGACTTAAAAAAACTCTGTCATTATCAGTACTGTTATTAGGCCTACTTTGGTAATTACTACCTACATACATATTGGCTATACTCACATAATAAGGCCAAGGCCCTATGTATATTTACACACATATGCATTATATTGGCTTTGTATAGGACTATATATATGGTATATAAATATTATATATATATATATTTATATATATATATATAAATCATGATTTAAATAGATAGAGTCTAAACCGTCTTCCGATAATGCTTTAAATAAATTTGGAACGTTTAAGGAGAGGTCTCTGCGAGTGAAGAAATGGATGCTGCAATAGGAATTCGAACCAGGGACCTTCTGCTGTCTATGCAGACGCCTTAACCAATGTGGCCATTGAGGCTTTGTTGGAATTCAAATCCGATTAAAGCATCTAATGCTTCACATTCATGCGCATGTGTAGGTGGACAGTGCTAGTTCTTGAAAGCAGAGGTCAATGTGATAACGCCCTCTTATAAGCATTTGACAAGACAGGATCTCCGAAGAGATACTTTTTATAAA
>NW_022708971.1:153398-163541 GCF_011630105.1 Anneissia japonica | reverse complement strand
GGTTAGCTGACTCTATTGTTTTTAATACGGTTTAGTGGGTTGCTGTTGTGACGACACTTAGCGACTAGTTCGGTTCTTTTGTTTATTTTAGATTGTTTTGCCATTAGGATAGGATAGTTTTTCTTCTATGCATAGGTTGCATTGGCCAGATTTGCGTCTGTGTGTGTTTGATTTCATTATGATTTCCCATTTCAGAGAGTACTCATAGCCTTTTCTTTTAATTCCCTTATGTGTTCAGAGAGTTGTGTTTCTTTGTCATATTTTTCATTCCTGAATGACTTGGTGTGATCTGTTAGTCCAATGTATGAGTTTTGTTCCTCGTCAGATGTTATGGTAGCTTCATATGTTTATCTAGTGCACTGTTCATGCATTCACCACGTAGCGTGCAGTCCTCTGTTTCTGCAGTTGCATGTTTTGGTGTTTGTTGCTTGGTCTTCTTTTTTAAATGATTTGCGAGTTGTGTCCCTTGATGATGGAATTCATATTCTTCATGCAGCCGTAGCTTATTTTCACGTTGTTTTTGTTGAATATTTTGTGGAACTTGTGTTCGCGTGGGAAGTATCTGCTTATCAGCTTTATGAATGTACCCCCGACGTTGGTTTTGACGTTTTCACTGGGAGGTGGGGGGTGGGGGGTTAAACCATATGATGTTTCTGCTTTTGCTCTTTTCTTGTGTGCGCTTGTGGTGCCTTGTTTTGGGAATATATGTTTTCTGTGTATCCACTGCTGTGCTGCAATGCTTGATTGTATGTGGCTTTAGTGAAGGCGTCCTGATTGGATGAAAATGTCGATATCCTTCCAATGGCTATGGGAATCTGCTTTGTGATTGATTGTGGGTGATTGGACTTGATTTTAAAAATTATTAAATATGTAATTTTGAAAAGATATTACATAGAAAAAACATTACAAAAATGTCCTGGCAGAAAATCCATTATAAAAAAACATTGAAAATACTGTACAAAAAATTATTAAGTATTACTTCTGTCTCTTATACACATCTCAGCATCCTCTACGGCATCAATTTCTTTGGAATTTAAAGAATGAATTGTGAATTGTGTTTTAGTTGTTGTGGTATTGCAGTGTGCATGTAAGCGTATATAATCGCAGATGAATGCTAGTGTCTGTTGCGCAAGCGCAGGTCGACTGAAAGTTCTAGTCGAATGCGCAATAAAGCGCCTGTTATCAAGTCTAATTTGCTAATAGGATGGGAATTTCCATTTCTATATCCTCTCTTCCTGTGTATACATCTTGGGTGAAAACGTACAATAATTTACAAAACGTAAACGTTAGAATCATGAATCAGCATCAACATTCCACACATTCGGTTTCATTAAGTGATGTGCTTGCAATTCTTTGCCCACGAAAGTCGATGAGTTTAAGAGACCTGGTAATGTCACTGCGAGAAAAAGGCTGCAATATCAAAGAGGTTGCACTCGAGAAATTACTACACACGTTCCATACAAAAGTGAGTGTAACCAAGGATGGCAGGAGTACAACGTGCGAGTATTGTTTTGATATCAAAGTATGTATGAAACATTACAACAATGTGTCTGGCACATGTGTACTTGGATCGAGCTGCAAATGTATTCATATCTGTACATTTTTCTTGAGTGGTGAGTATCATAATCAGTGATGTGCTACATACACAGTGTGACCAGCGATGTGAATCAATGCTAGAAAGAAAACTTCAATAGGGATTGCCCCCCCCCCTTGAGTAGGGGAAGAGGATTTTTGGATGAAATAGTTTTAATTGACCTGGCATGAACTTTTGTTGGGTTTCAATTATGACCATTTATTTATTTATTTTTTAGACCAGTTTTTTGATAATTTACTTCTTTGGAAAAAATTATGATAAATTATGCTATTTTTTTTCAAAATTATGCCAGCACATATGCTAGATGTTAAACGGGTCTAAATTATGCCAAAAAGCATAATTATGCTAGGTCTGGTCATTATGCATACATTTGCCTCTACCTCCCACCCTCCCTTGTATAATGATGTCCGTTGCACAAACGCAGTCAAAAGAAACGAGTGCTCGACTGATCGCACTAATCGATTGCGCGATACAATGTTAAGAGACTATTTGTGTATGTGGTTGTGCCAGCTACTGCACTTATAACAGGAGCAACATTTACGTAATGTGGACCTACGACCTGAGAAAAAAAAATCTCTTCGTATCTCTGAAAAGAAAAACGCTTTAAAAATAAATAAATATTGTGCAGCAAACCCATGGGTGGGGCCAGTATTTGCCCGACGGAAGTAGAGGTTCTAGTGTCCCCGACGGGGAGGGTGGCTGAAGTCCCCGACGAGAGCAAAGTGGGCGTCGTCGGCAGTCGCTCAAAATCTTTTGAAAGCGGTCCAGGGGGCGAAGCCCCCGAAAGGTTTAGGGGTTCCAAAGGCTTATTTAATCGATTTTTGTTTATACACTGTATAAAATACATATATTTTTTTGTTCTCCCCGACGAATTGTGGTTTTTCCCCCGACTGACAGTCACTGCAGGTTCGATTCCCACAATGCAACTGATAAAATTTCTTTTCGTTGAAGGGCTAAGGTTGATACTATTTTAACATCATATTTTTCTTTGAGCATCATTATATATTGGTGTATATAATCTGTGTTTATATATATGTAGCCGAAGTATTCGCCTAATAAATTTTAGTGTTTCTAAAGTCAACATCTTACATATTTGAGTTTCTTTACTGTTACGTTATATTATATTGTACATATATATTATATTGCACCAATGTTTTGTTTAATAGGCTTAATGTAAATTTGCTTTTGTGTTATGTAATTTTAGCAGATATCGGCCCTTGATAGCGTTTGTAGCCTTGGATATATATATATGGTGGGTTGTTGTGGCGACACTTATCAACTAGTTCGGTTCTTCTGTTAATTGTGTTTAATTGGTTTGCCATTAAGATTGCTAGTTTTGTCATGATGTAGCAATTAAAGATGGCGGAAAAGGGTAAATCCGGTTTAGGCATGGTGGGTACTACTACCACGAGGTAGGGGGCGATCTATTGACAATCGAATAGCGTTCGGAACTCGAACAAAATTGCGTTCGCCACGAACGCCTTTTACCGTCATTTGAAGGACGCCCTCTAGAGTATGGTAGTACTCTTCGTGATCAACGACATAATCTGCATATTGAAGAACATAAGATACAATTAAAAAAACAAAAACTCCTGTATAAGTAGACACACGATACGCTGAGAGCCTATTTTTCTTCTATGCATAGGTTGCATTGGCCAGATTTGCGTCTGTGTGTGTTTGATTTCATTATGATTTCCCATTTCAGAGAGTACTCATAGCCTTTTCTTTTAATTCCCTTATGTGTTCAGAGAGTTGTGTTTCTTTGTCATATTTTTCATTCCTGAATGACTTGGTGTGATCTGTTAGTCCAATGTATGAGTTTTGTTCCTCGTCAGATGTTATGGTAGCTTCATATGTTTATCTAGTGCACTGTTCATGCATTCACCACGTAGCGTGCAGTCCTCTGTTTCTGCAGTTGCATGTTTTGGTGTTTGTTGCTTGGTCTTCTTTTTTAAATGATTTGCGAGTTGTGTCCCTTGATGATGGAATTCATATTCTTCATGCAGCCGTAGCTTATTTTCACGTTGTTTTTGTTGAATATTTTGTGGAACTTGTGTTCGCGTGGGAAGTATCTGCTTATCAGCTTTATGAATGTACCCCCGACGTTGGTTTTGACGTTTTCACTGGGAGGTGGGGGGTGGGGGGTTAAACCATATGATGTTTCTGCTTTTGCTCTTTTCTTGTGTGCGCTTGTGGTGCCTTGTTTTGGGAATATATGTTTTCTGTGTATCCACTGCTGTGCTGCAATGCTTGATTGTATGTGGCTTTAGTGAAGGCGTCCTGATTGGATGAAAATGTCGATATCCTTCCAATGGCTATGGGAATCTGCTTTGTGATTGATTGTGGGTGATTGGACTTGATTTTAAAAATTATTAAATATGTAATTTTGAAAAGATATTACATAGAAAAAACATTACAAAAATGTCCTGGCAGAAAATCCATTATAAAAAAACATTGAAAATACTGTACAAAAAATTATTAAGTATTACTTGGGTAAGTACCTTGTAAACGCTTTCTCTGATGTAGACCTAACTTATCATATAATATTACATTCGGATTTGGCATCAAAATTGTAGGCATGAAGTTTACAGGCCTTTCACCCCACTGGGCTTTTACAATTGGTAAAATTCTATTTTTAATATAGAAATATCGTTGTTTGATGAATAATAGAGCTGACGATTGGAACTTAGAGTGAAGAGCCTGGAATAACGGATGTATGGTCATAGTACTAATTTTGAAACATGAAACCCGCTTTTATTAATGGTAAAATTATATTTGAGGTGAACCATATGTGTAGCAACACTACTAATACATATGTATGTATACATTTACATTAGTATACTGTAGATGAATATCACATTATAAAGAGTTAAATTAGCCCAGACTATCGGAACTGTTGGTGAAATGTTCCTTTCATTCAGCTTGCTTCGCACCCGCCCCACCCCCACACCTTTTCTTCCTTCTGTTCCTCGTTTTTGATTTGAAAGATGGTGGTACAAACAAACAAGTCATGTAAGATCCATATACCTTCTCATAGATGAGGAGACATTGGATCTTTGAAAGGAAAGTATATTTAAAAAAAATAAAATAAAAAAATAAAAATAAGGAAGAAGAGGGAAGATATTATAAAAGAAAGTATATATTGGTCAACCGAATTCAAACAAAAAATATACTTGTAACTTGTTTATTGTTTTCCTTTCTTATCTGTCAAATACAATGATGCATCCAATTTAATATCGATTTTGTAAATTGCCCTTTCCATAGGGAATGACTATCGAAATGATACCTTTTTGCTTAATAATTTTCCTTTGTTATCTGCCTTTCAATGATGCATTCAACTCACTATCGATGTTGTAAATTGCCTTTTCCATAGGGAGTGACTATTGAAATGTTTAAAGATTATCAAATCAAAATATGAACAACAAAATTAATGGAAAAGTAACTTTAATTTGTACAACAAACACTTACCACCATTGCCTGACTATTATGAATGACTACCAAAAAAAAAATACTTTTCTTCAATCAAAATGTGACTTATAAAAATTTTGTTTGGCTTGTGTCAATAAAATATAAATATTTAAAAAAAATAACAATATTAGTTTAGGTCTATTACCAAAAAAATTTATTATTTTGGATATGTTCTGCTTTTTTGGAGGAGGCAATTGATTGACACAGTAGGTTAAATGTATCACTTTAAATCAGAGGAAAGTTGACAATAAGGGAATTGCTTTTTCTTTTACTTTTGTCATGCGCGATTTAAACCTAGTCTTTAATTTCATTGGCTTGTAAATGTACTCTTTGGAAATTATGAAAGTGAAGCCTTTTTTTTGTATAGGACGGTGTTCGAAAGGCAATCGATGTAGCTATCCTCACGATCTCTCATCTCCCCATAACACTGCCTTCCTACGTCAGCATAGTTTGGACAAGGTTGACCAAAAATGCGTTTTGTCCCGGATACACTTCAAGCAAGGTGACCTTAGTATTTGCACTTTTTACAACAGTGAGAGCGGTTGTAGAAAATCGGATGATTGTAACTTTCTACACATTTGTAGGTAAGTTAAGTCATATTCAAGAATTGTTTATGGAAGCTTAATTTATGATTCTTGCATATTAATACAGAAGTTTTCAAACCTTTTACAATACACAAATAGGCCTATATAGGCCTAGTATATTAACTATGGAAAAATATAATTTTAGGCATATAGGCCTATATTATATTAATTTAGACTGCATCTAATTGTTTGAATATGTCAGTACGTCACGGCTATTAATTATAAATTTTATAGGTCTTATATTGAAAAGAAATGCCCATCTTCTTGTAAGTATAACCACGACATCTTTAAAACTAACTGTAAGAGGGTTTTGCAAAGTAATGGTATACGTACTGACCAACCAGCGAGAGTTATTCTACAAGAATTGAAACAAAAGCTGGAAATGTCTAGTACCACATCTACAAACCCGTCAGCATCAGTACAAGATTGTCCACCTCATCCCACCGAGAAACTCAGCATTTGTACCTATAACATTCGTGGTAAATGTAATTACGGTGAAAGTTGCATACGAGAGCATTGTCCGTTACCGTACAAGTGGTTCTACAAGTTAAAAAACGATGATGAGGCTGTTTGGAGGCCATTCTTCGATGAAGAGCAAGTACAACTTGAAGAAGCATATTGTGATGTATCAAACGATAGTATTGAAGTTACCAATGGGTGAGTTATGTTTATATCAAATACAAAAGATTTTATTATACGTGAAAATTCGTTTCCAGGACGAATCCTTATCAACGATTGGATAATCATGCTAGTTTTTTTTTTATACATATATAGTCGGATAAAATACTAGGCCTATGCTATTGTCGGAACCCGAATGTTTATGTTCTCTCTGTTGTAAAATCGGAAAAGGATGTCCAAACATGGCGATGTCCAAAATGGCGATGTCCAAACATGATAAAAAGAAAAACCAATGCATGATACAAAAATGAGGAGCATCGTAAATGATTTTGCTGTCAAACATGTCTAATAGACAGTTGTTAATTAATACTTCACACGACAAGAAAACTATTTTTCATCCTACATTGTTTTTTACTTTAAAGGTTTGCTTGAAAGAGGTGGGTTGGCTCAACATAGAAAATGCATATTTTTTTATTTGTTTATAGGAGACGGTTTACTAATACTCAAATCCGAGACTCAATTGCAGTTTTAAATTATGACAAGATGGAAATATCAGACTGTATGGTTCTTCGCAAATCGACAGCTTCCAGTGTCACTGAACCTCCAAATCATCCTTTTACAACGGAATGGATTTGGTACTGGGAAGATGATTCTCCTACCTATAATGAAATATGGAGACAATACGGACAAAAGGTATCACCCAAGAGATGTTTAAACAACAAAGACTGCTCAATTTTTGTATTTCTTCATTTAAATTATATTTTGCAATTGCTTTGTTTATTTAACATTTGAATAAAATACAAATATTTTTTTGTAAACATCCTGATGTTGCTTAATACTATTATAATTAGTTGCCTTCTAGTATATTGTCCTGTCTACATATTAATTATTATTTCGTCATAAACAGCATAAAGCATCTTAAATCAAACAAGATTTTAAAGCATAATTGTCCCTTTTTTTAGCCACGTCTACTATTTATTATAAAAAATAATTTCTTTACTTACACAGAACACTGTAGGTAACGCCGTGTCTGATAAAAATAACCACGAATTAGAAGAAAGCTACCAAGAATTTATGGATGATTCCAAACTCTCAACCCTCATGTTTAATACTGGGAAACACAGCTATAGGCTGAATTTTACAACAATGCAGCAAGAAAGTATTACGTACACAACCATCAGAAGGGTCCGGCGTCGTCCTAAGAAGCTTGTCACGATGATTGATATTTCAAACTATAAGAAAGATGTCAAATTAAAGCGGTAAGTTTTGAATAGACCTAACTTGTTTTCTGTTAAAAAACAAAAACAAAGCAAAATGAGATCGTGTTTAGAATATATTTTGCAACAATTGTAAATATTTATAAAGACCCTACTTCTATTTAAATCCCTACTGTGTATACTTGTTTAGAGCTAAGGGTATCATTAAGCCAACCGGTGGTCAAGTTGAATCATTCGCAAACTTCCCTGATACCTGGGAGCCAGTGGTTAACAAATTCGACCCGGATGCTACGTTTCAGCTATTTGATGTTAAGATTGGGAGTGTGGAATACAGTGACATACAGCGTTCATTCAATGCTACTTGTCAAAACAAAGTCCTGAAGATACAACGGGTGCAAAATGAAGAACTGTGGGAAGACTATACCAGGTACGTGATGATGTCAGATACCTCCTTGGTGACATACAAACAAGCCAATATCAACAAGATCACAAGTTTCATTATGATCAACATTAGACGGTTATAAAGCGCAGTTTTTTCCCTAGTCATTGGGTCCACATGCTAAGTGTTGCTGCTGGTTCAGCGAAGGAGCAGGCAACCCCACCAGGTACCCATTTGTGTCCTGCTCAAGGACACGAGCGAAATGCACAGCGAGGGATTGAAACCCCCAAATTGTTCCCACTGCGCTAAACAATGGACAATAGACACAAAATTCAGAGAGGGTAAAGAGCCAGTTGTAAAAAAAAAAAAAAAAAAACATAACATTGTGTCCAAATTTTATCTCATTATGTTAATGTTAATGTATATAATGTTATGTAGTATACTTCTAACATTAACAAAATCCGAAATATTTACTGATACTAACATCAACAATTACATGAACAACAACGATAAATGACTCGCAAAAACAAAAATTGCCGCGAATACGACAGACGGTGAAAGTCAAAAACATGTTACGGTGAAAGTAGTAGAAACATTTATGATGATGTTAGTAATAATAATAATAATAATAATAATAATAATAATAATAATACTGATGATGATGATGATAATGATAATGATGATAATGATAATGATAGGTAATGATGAGGATTATTATTATTATTATTATTATTATTATTATTATTATTATTATTATTATTATTGTATCCTGCTATATTTTAATAGAAAACGAGAAAGAATGAACAAGAGAACAAAACAAGATGAAAGAAGACTTTGGCATGGAACAAGGGAGTACCATGTGCAGGCTATCTGCCAACAGAACTTCGACTTCCGGTGCAGTGGGTCAAGCTCCGGTACAGCTTACGGACAAGGAAGCTATTTCGCCCGCGATGCGAGTTATTCAGCTAATTATGCAATACCTTCAAATGACGGCAAGCGGTTTATGTTTCTTGCAAAAGTATTAGTGGGTGAGTATACTATTGGAAACACAGCGTACAAACGACCTCCTGAGAAGCCTAATGCGACTGGACAAGTAAAAATTCTGTATGATTCTTGTGTAAATACCATTAGTAATCCATCCATTTTCGTTATTTTTGATATAGCTCAGATGTACCCAGATTATCTAATACAATATTAATTGAATTTGATCTGTTTTTCTCTATCGAGGAGAAATATGTAAGATAGAGGTCATCTCTAACAACAATACTCACGATACTTTCTTTTGTCAATTTGTAATGTAGCAGTAGGTCTAACTGACTGTTTATTTTCGATTGGAGTTTCTTAATGTACTGCTTTAAGCAATTATATTTTTAGTTAGCCATGTATACATTTGTAATGCCATTATATTTTTATATTTTATGAAATAAAATATAAATAATATATGTAATAGTGGTGCACGGTAGTATCGCCAGCAATGTACCTACGTAACATAGTCTTAGGTTACTTGTCGCTATTATTATGCATCCGTATAAAACTGAAATGTGATAAACATCACAATTTCAGAATGTGGTATTGCTATAGTAATGTTCCAGAGTAGTCATAGTTTATATTTTTCTTTTATTTTCTGTATAAGTAAATGAAATATAGATCTTCATTGAAATAAGTTTCCGTATCAATTGTGTGAAAAGGTTTCTCCGGACGTCCGGACGGACGAACAAATCAACAGTAGTTGCAATAGGTAATATGAAGGCTAAATTTAAGTTCAAAGACTGTATAATTTTACGAAGTACGGTATGAGTTTGGGTTTAAGGCCGAGTTTAATTCGAATTCCTGACCTCGCTTTAATTAAAGTTTAGCATTCCAGTATAATTATATGCTTCTATAACATTATCATGTAATTCATTTTTTAAAGTTTTTGACTAGTGCACAATGTTATAGTAAGTTATAGTGAAGTGAAATAGTGTTATAGTAGAGTAGTGCTACAGTGATGTTAACTAATAGTGCTGATATACATAATGGAAAAATTTATGCTATTAATTACCAGGGGTTCCAAGTTGTTGAAATCATAATCCTGGAGAATCTGTCATGCAGGTCTGATAGAGGTTTGCTACTTGTGCACGTACTGCTACAACGTGTGTAAACTTATCTCGCAATGCTGTAAAAATAAAATAATGTACATAGGCGTATATCCCGGGGGGATGGGGGATATATCCCCCCAATATTTGACAAGGAAGGGATGGTCCATTGTATCATCCCCCAATATTTTGACTATGTATGGGATAA
>NW_022708971.1:152033-153040 GCF_011630105.1 Anneissia japonica | reverse complement strand
AGGGGTCTTGGGTCAGAGTGGGTATTTATTTTCCCGGTTAGTAATTTACCATACCCACCCCACCCCACCACACTCCCCATATAAAAATCAATACGACATAGGGCTTACCTTATTTATAATATAGGCCACACACGTGTGTTTGAAACTAAATATAAGCATTTTCATCATGGTTTTATTTATTACAAACATATTCTTTCACCATCAATACATATTGAGACCCTTCTTTTAGGTTAAAACGATCTATCTTAAATTTGTCTTTCTTGAGTTTGGGACTATTATTAGGCTTATGTGTGTTTAAATAACTTAAAAGGATAAACCTAAAAAAGCCCTAAAAAATGCGCGCGAAGCGTGCAAAATATTTTTGTGTTTTTAATTCTAATTTCGTCGGAATTGATGAAAACTCCCTAAAATGTGCAATTCATAGAGGAAACTGGCCTACCGGAACAAGAAATGCGAGCAAAGAATTTAAGAATTTTAGGCACTTTCAGAGGATGCATTTGTCAAGTGGTGGGGAAAGATTTTCCAAAGATGGATATTTTTCCTTGTCCCCCGGTGTTTTTAATTCTAATTTCGTTGGAATTGATCAAAACTCCCTAAAAAGTGCAATTTTCAGAGGAAATTGACCCATGCTAACAAGAAATGCGCGCGAAATTTGAGGTTTTTAGGCACTTTCAGGGGATGAAAAGGGCATTTATAAAGGGGTGGGGAAGATTTTTCAAAGATAGATATTTTCCCCTTGTACCCCAGTGTTTAAGCCATCGGGCAGCATAGATCAAAGGAGTTATGACAGTTTTTTGAAGTGGAGAAGGGTTGCAGGGTGTTGTGAGTGTGGTCATTATGATATCTTCCTTTCTTGTCTTTATTTTTCTCTTCTCTTTTCCTTTTTCTTTCCTTTTCTTTTCTTCTTCTTTCTCTTTCCCTCCCTCTCCCCTCTTTCTTTTCTCTTATTACCCAGCCCGGTACGACGGCTTGGTCAGCCCGGTAAAAACCGTCAGGGGAGGGGCAGT